>NC_056751.1:309473479-309747194 GCF_019279795.1 Protopterus annectens | reverse complement strand
AAAAAATTAAAAATTAAAGAATTTAACAAAAAAAAAATTATTGAAAAAAATTTAAAAATAAAAACAGAGCAAGGGAGGACTGGGCAACAGTCAGTGGTGGCCAAGTGGCTCATTTCTCGGATGCAAAATTCGCCATTCCAGGAGTTCAATGTTGCAAATTGTCGCTTTTGTGGTCTCTACATATAAAATATTTAGTGTTCATAAAGATCACAAAACCTACAATAATATTGGCTGTTTATTGGGATAACAGATAAGTCAATTTATACCATCAGATTTTTAATCAACACTTTTATTTTTGTCATTTTTTATAAGTTTACAAACTTAAATTGGATGTTTCTTTGTATTTAACTTAGTTTTCATAAAGCACATTTATGGAAGGACTATAAACTATACATAAACAGCTGCTGTTATACGAAATTAACGATCATGGAAACAGTAAAGTTTAAAATGTAACAATGTCTCTTTAAACCTTTAAAGGGAACATGTAACCACAAAGCTATAAAATAATTGCATAATTTAATTAATTTATCTGATGAAATCTTCACAAGAGTTAGAAAAAAGCGCCCACCTCCTTTTTGTTTTTATCATTGTAATACTTTTTTTTGTTTTAAATTGGTTGGAATAAAATGTATAGCTTGTTCTCATCATAACTGGTGAAATTTTTCATAAGGTCAGAAATAACCTGAGAGGCTTGAGATAGAAGTATCAAAATGCATCTTTTCATATGGGTATGATAACTGATAGCCCTAAAAGCAAGGGTAGCAGAGATATATACTTTCTTACTCCATCTTTCCATAGATCTGCTGTCTTTACCAGAAGGAAGCAACTTTGTAGAAGGCAGTAACTTTGATGGTTAGTCAAAAGCTACAGACACCACAGAAGGGTCAGCAGATTGGCATTTACAGAGGAGCTTGCAATCAGGCACATTACAAAACCTATCAGTTTTTTTGGGAGCAGGGGACTGGGAATCAGGAGCCTGAGATGCAGTAGAAAATTCATTCATCAAGGCAGCCAGAACAGGAGGAACAGCAGGTCTAGGAGAGTCCATTTGCAAAAGCTTGCAATATCTTTTCTGAACCTCAGAAACCTGGGCACAATCCCATATGTAAAATTCCATCATTCTGGAAACTGTGCCCCCCCACCAAGGAAATTTCCCCAAAAGGAGAGTCAGGACAAGTGGACTCCTCTTCCTCTTTAGCATAGTCTAAGGGAGAAAGAATCTGGGAAGAATAGGTAACCAATTCCTCATCCAAATACTCTTTCTCCTAAGAGGAATCTTGTTCCTTAGGCCTCTTAAGAGGAGTAGAAGACTAAATGGAAGATGGAACAAAAACTCCTTGAGGATGCTTCAAAGCAATAAGGCCATTAAACAAACCCCGGCTGACATTTGGCAATTCACTCAAAGTCCTTAGGAGCAGGAAAAACATGTTTTATTTTTTATTTCTTCTTTAAAGAGACATCAGCCTTGTAAAACTTAGAAAGCTCAGACCGCATACACCACTCAATAATGGTAGTCAGATCTGGCTTTACACATATCTGGAGGCCTCGCAGATGTCTACTTCGGATGTTCAGTCTTGGTTCCCACTAAACATCCGAAGCGGACATCTGCGAGGCCTCCAGGGATGTGCATGAAGCTCGATCCATACCAGCCTCTTAAGTGGTTGCAGCACAAGAAACTAAGGACTCGGGTGATTATCTGGACTTTTGCTAGCCTCAAAAGATATGTCCAGCAGAGGCGGCACAACAACAAAAAAAAAAAAATCAGACCTAGCTTTCTTGGACATTTTCTTCTCAGAAGGCTGACCCTAGCAGCAGGAAGTTCCTTCCATGGTATCTTTTGCCAAAAGCTTAAGGTGGTGGTTCTCTAAATATATGGCCTTAGAGGAAAGTGAACTATGCAGCATCTTATGGATGACAGCATGGCAAACAGAACAGGATGTATGATTATGGGAAGCACATAGACAAAATAAACACTGCTTGTGATGATCTTTAAGGGGAATCTGTCTCCCTCCTGCACAGGCATTTACCCTTTCTGGATGACATGAACCCTACAAGCAACAAAAACAAAGGAAAAAGTT
This sequence comes from Protopterus annectens, assembly GCF_019279795.1. Taxonomy (NCBI): domain Eukaryota; kingdom Metazoa; phylum Chordata; order Ceratodontiformes; family Protopteridae; genus Protopterus; species Protopterus annectens. The sequence continues at coordinate 309,745,116 of NC_056751.1, read as the reverse complement.
AACAGCAGAACTGCAACGGAGCACTTATCTGAAAAATGGCTTTGTGAACCAGCAAAAAGAAGTGAGCAATCAGACAGACCAAAGATGGAGTTCAAAATGGCAGCAAAGTAGTTCTGAGGATTATATGTCCAGACGTCACGTTTATGCAATATGCTGTACTCAGGGAACATACATGGGACGTACAACCTATCCTTAGCAGCCTAAAGATATTGGTATACTGGCTGGATGGTGGGAGAATTTACATATTATTCCCCAAGTTACAATAACTGGGCTAGACTTGACAAATTATATTTCACAGGAGCATGTGTATTTAATTGAGAACTTTAATACACACTCAATAACTATTTCAGATCATGCACTAAGGACTTCTGCGGTTGTGCAGCAGTAGCGTTGTTGCCTCACAGCAAGAGGTTCTTCCATTCGATTCACGGCTGGAGTGCGGGGAGTGCCTTCTGTGTGGTGTCTGCATGTCCTCCCCGCGGTTGGGTGGGCATTTGAAAGACAAGTGTAAATGGGTGTGCCTTCACTGAAGGCTGGACGTCGAGCTGGCACCTCGGCGTTCGTGGAAATCTACTGCCAATCATTAGCAGACCGGAGTTCCGCTGTGGCGATCCCTAACCATGAAAAGCCGAAAGACAACAACAACTAAGAAATACTAAGATGACAATGCAGAGTAATGAGATAAAGAAGAGACACTGGAACTTTTCCCCCAACTAGCTGTTAAAAAAGGGAAGAATTGAAGGAATGGGTAGGGGAAATTATCCAGGAGTTATTAAAGATGATAGAAAGTACTCCAGAAGTTATAGCTAAGTGAGTGGGATAGAATGAAAGTGGAGTTTGAAAACTGGGTATAAATACAAAAAAAAAAAAGAGAGATCTGGTTACGAAGTAACAAGAATTATTTAGAGGGGCTACCAATGGTTAATGTATTACAAAATAAGGGGAATCTCACAAAATAAGCTGATGCACAATTGCAGAGTGCTAAGGAGAATATAAGAGTACCTGGATAATATAAATGAGATTAGATAGACTGATGCTGTTTTTTTGTTAACTCTAGAACACAAACTTTTGTCACTATCACTTAGGCAACAGAAAGCAGAAAGGGTTATTGGAGAACTCAGGGAGCCTATAACAAGAAAAATAACCAGAGATCCTATAGAGGTATTAGAGATATTTTGGAAATTTTACGAAATTTTGTATAAAGAAAGTACAGTTGTGTACACTTACCATAAATGTAGACGTTTTGAGTGTATTCACGGTTGCAGTCATCACACTTGGGTTATCTGCCTGCAGGGTAGCCCTCAGTCGGCCCAAATACCAGAGTCTTGGAATTTCTGCATCGGATGCTGTCGCCTCTTCCATGATGTCACATTGTCAGGGGTATACAACAGGCAGCCGATGCCATTACATCAGCTTGTCTTGCCCCAGATGTCAGGAGCCCCCAAAACAGGAAGCAATTACATGATGTGGAACACCTCCAGTAAAAAGTAAATACCATAGCCATAAGATAGTCAAAAAAGAGGGTAGGTAGAAAGCATAGAAAAGTCAGGGGGGGTTGGAGGGAGGGTAACCAGGACTGCAACAGTGAATACACTCGAACATCTACATTTATGGTAAGTGTACACAACTGTACTATGTTCTTCGTGTTTCACTGTTGCAGTCATCACACTTGGGTTGATTCCCAAAACTGAGGAAGGGTAAACGCAGTCAAGAAGTATAAGGGCTGGCTAGCAGGTCCTGTAAGACTGCTGTGGCAAACACAGCTCTGGATTTAGAAAAGACAGTTAAGTGGTAATGCTTGGTGAAGGTGTGTAGATAACTCCAGGTTGCAGGCTTCCAGGATGTCCCTGGTAGGGACTCCCCTGAGAAATGCTGTAGAAGTTGAGGTAGCCCTAGTGGAAGGAGTTCTGATCCCCTGTGGGGTAGGTTTTCCTTGGTGTTTGTAGCAGAAATGGAAATGGTTTGCTTTGAAATGGCCTTGCCCTCTGCCCCTGTAGCAAAGCTGACTAGTAGCTGGTCAGTTTTGTGAAAGGGCTTAGTCCTATCAAGGTAGAACCTGAGCTGTCTGTGCACGTCCAAGGAATGCAGGATCCTTTCCCTTTTATTCTGAGGATTAGGAAAAAAGTTTGGTAAATGGATGGCTTGGTTTAAAGCCATACTGGATACCACACCTTGGGCATAAATGATGAGTTAGTCCTGAGGGAAACCCTGTCCACATGGAAAATAATGAAGGGTTCCACAGCCATAAGAGCCTGTAACTCAAACACTCTTCTTGCTGAAGTGATGGCTAGAAGTATGGCTGTTTTTCAAGAGAGGAATTTTAACTCTGCTGTAGCAGCAGGCTCAAATGGGGGAAGCATGAGCTTCTCTAGTATAAAGTTAAGGTCCCAGGCAGGAGTGGAAGCTCCCCTCGGTGGTCTTAAATTGTTAGCTCCTTTCAGGAACTGTTTTATCAGAGGGTAAGAGAAGAGGGGTGGCTCAGTATTGTAATGAGCTGAGATGGCAGAGGCATGAATCTTAATTGATGAGAAGGATAGGTTTTTGTGGAGCAGCTCTGCTAGATAAAAAGTAGTTGTGTCTTACCATAACGTTCCATCTATGTTGTTGATCTTCTTCTATTCATCACTGATGGGTTCGGTTCCGAGCCCTTAGAACCGTGTCGGCCACATACCAAGCTCGCATATACCAAAAAACTCTCGAGCTAAGTTGCTACCCACAATGCCCTTCTCCCAATTACCTCAGATTGAGTTTGCCAAAGACAATAGATAGCAGTAGAGGCCATTCCTATGAAAAGAAAAACCCTGAGACACCACCAGGACCCATAAGATCCACCAGGAGCCTATAGAGGGGGACAGAGGGAGGGATATGATGAATGGAAGAAGATCAAAAACATACATGAAACGTTATGGTAAGACATAACTTCTTTATCTAATGTTGTTAATCTTCTTCCCATTCATCACTGATGGGACAGAATCCCAAGCTACCTGATATACCTGAGTGGCCCTTATAGCAGAACATTCCTGAGCACCATAGTGCCAAAGGCAGCACTTCCTCTAGAAATCACATCCAATTTGTAATGCTTGATGAAGGTGTGTGATTTAGCCCAAATGGCTGCTGCACAGATATCATCCATAGAGGCTCTAGAATGGAAGGCTACCGAGGAAGCTACAGCCCTAGTTGAATGAGGTTTGACAGTGTGAGGTCTGGTTTCATTAGCACATGAATATGAAAAGGATTATACAATCTCTGAGTCACTTACATAAAATGACTTTAGGAATGCCATTTCCCATTCTGGGACCAGAGAAGGAAATAAAAAGTTGGTCAGATTTACGAAAGGATTTTGTCCTGTCCAGGTAGAAATGTAATTGCCTATGTACAGCCAAAGAATGTAGAAACTATTCAACTTTGTTAGAAAAATTGGGGGAAAAACACTGGGAGTTCAATAGACTGGTTCATAGAAAATTCAGACACCACTTTGGGCAGGAAGGATGGATTAATGCGTAGAGAAGCTCTGTCTTTATGAAATATGAGAAGGCCTAGTGACAACATGGGGCTGTAGTAATGAAACCCTTCTGGCAGAAGTGACAGCCACCAAAAAGAGAGATTTCCAAAACAAAAATGTGACATCGCATTGGGCAGCAGGCTCAAAGGGGGGGCTGGGACAAGGCCTGCAGTACAAGTGATAAATTCCATGTTTCTAATGGGCATTTGAGTGGAGGTCTACTGAGGAACACTCCCTTATGAAAGGTTTTACAAAGCAGAGTGGACATTACAGGTGCGCCTTGTAAACTGTTGTGAAAATTGGAAATTGCTGCTAAATGAACTTGTATAGTAGATGCAGACACTCCATGCTAGAAAAGTTCAAACACATATTGAAGGATAAAAAGGGGAAGTGGCTGAAAAAGGGTCCAACCCTTGTTCTACAGACCAGGAAGAAAACCTTTTCCATTTATCTCTGCAAAGTTTCCTGGTGGATGGTTTGTGAACATTAGAAGGTAGGGCTTCTTGCCTGGTGACTAACGGAAGTGGAGAAGCCAAGCTGTCAGCTTGAGAGTGGACAAGTTTGGTTGTGTCAACCCTTTGTGTGAGAAATTAGGTCTGGACGGGTGTCCAGAATCCATGGAGGCTGTATCAGGTGAGGCCGGAGAAGGGGAACCACACTTGACGGGGCCAGAATGGAGCAATGACGATCACTGTGCATCTCAACTGAGTTGCTTTCTTTAGAAATAGAGGTATCAAAAGAATCGGAGGGTAGGCATATAGGAGAACCGTGGGCCGGCCGTGGGACAGAGCATCTCTCGGTGACTCCCCCCCTCCAGGGGAAGTACGGCAAAGTAGTTGCTGCATTTGTTGTTCATGGGAGAAGCAAAAAGGTCACAGCAAGGCTGGCCCCCATCAGCTGAAAATCTCAGCCGCTATCTTGGGATTGAGAGACCACTCGTGGGGAAGCAGAATGCACCTGCTCAGCCTGTGCATGATCACGCTGGGCTTCCCCAGGATATGCGTTGCTATCAGAAAATGTTTGGAAGCTATCACCCATTGCCAAATTCTCATGGCCTCCCGGCACAGGGGGTATGACTTGGTTCCTCCTTGTTTGTTGATGTACCAGACTACTGATATATTATCCGATTGAATCACAATAATTCCACAGGGGAGGAGCAGGTGGAGTGCTTGCAATGCTAATAGCACCGCTCTTAACTCCAGAACATTGATGTGCAGATCGACCTCTAACTTCGACCATGTGCCTTGGACTGTCTTTCCCTTACAATGCCCCCCCCACCCTATCAGGGAAGTGTTCGTGGTCACCGTGGCGCAGGGCTGAGGGGAATGAAAGGGACGACACCACAATTCCGCTTCTGGCCTCATCCACCAAAGAAGGTCCTGCTTACACAAATTGGTTATGAGAATCTGCGTGTCTAGAGGATGAATGTTTACAGACCACTGTATCAGGAGGAACCATTGTAAGATCCTCATGTTTAATCTCGCAAGGGGAACTATAGGGATGGCTGCAGCCAGAGACCCCAGTGCCTGAAGGACTTCCCTTGCTGACACTCGCGTTTGACAGTATCACACGCACTTGCGATCTTAGTCACTGGAGTCTGTGGGCTGAAAGAGATACCAGACAAGAACGAGTGTCGAGTACTGCCCCTATAAATTCCAGTTGTTGAGTGGGGTTCTAGGCTGGATTTTTCCCAGTGTACATTTAAGCCTAGGGACTCCGCTAAAGAAAGGGTGTACTGGAGAGCCATTGTCAGGAGATGCTTGGTTGGGGTGGAGAGGAGCCAATCGTCCAAATATGGAAACAACTGGAATCCTCTAAGTCTCAGATGAGCTGTTACCACTGCTAAGCATTTTGTTTACACTCTGGGGGACCATCAAGAGACCGAATGGCAGGGCACAAAACTGATGGTGACTGGCTCCTAGCTGGAAGTGAAGAAGACTCCTGGAGCGCTTGTCCATTTTGATGTGGTAATACGCATCCCCAAAGTCTATCAAGCACCTCCAAGCATCCTCCCTCAGAAAGGGGAGGATGGACTGAATAGTAACCATGCGGAATTTGGTTTGAACAACTGACTTAAGTGTCTGAAATCCAAGATGGGTCTCCAGTCCCTGGTCTTTTTTGGCACTAAAAAGAATCTTGAGTAAAACCCTGATCTGCACTGGCCTGGAGGGACTGGTTGGATAACTCTTTTTTTGACACAGCTTCAATATTTCTGAAGCTACTTCTTCCCTTTGGTGAGGTGGAACATTGGGAAGGTTTTTGTGAGGTTTGGGAGGGGAGGATAGAGGGATGTAGTAGCCTCTGGAGATTATGCTCTGCACCCATCGATCATTTGAAATAGAGAGCCAAGCAGCTTGGTGCAGAGAAAAATGACCCCCGACTGTTTCCAGAGGAAAGCAATTGGGCAATGTTTCAGGAGCACTGATAAGACCGCCCAGAGAAAGAATATCTGGAGTCTTGGTTCCATGGACCTCCTCTGCCCCTGAATAGGCATCTTCCACCATTGTTAACCCCTCTGCCTCTGGGGGAATCCTCACAACGTGCATTCTGAGAAGGGCCCTGCAATTTTTTATGCCAGATATTCTCACTCCTCTGGTTCCTGGAATAGGAACTTTGAGGTTTGAAATAACGCAGGCCAACGGCAGACTGGGTCTTTCCATCTTGTTTGTATATGGCCAGGGTGTCTTTCACTTTGGAGCCAAACAAGGCTGAAGGCTCAATAGGGGCGTTCAAAAAGGAGGACTTGGAGTCTGCAAGGTCACATACATGCATCCAAGCATGACGCCTCATAATGCTTGCACCCGAAGCTCTAGACGCCCCTTCAGTTGTGTGAGCAACCTCATGGACGAGCTGGATATGGACTCAAGGGTGGCAAGTTGAGAGGCAATCTTGCCTCACGCCTCGTCAGAAACTTGAACCGCAAGAGTTCCAGAAAGCTCAGTGATTAGATCTCTTTGGAGCCTCGTAAAATGTGCCAGGTAATTCAGGGACCTAACAGCAAAGGTCGCTGAAGCAAAAACTCGCTACCCAATCTGTCCACTGCCCGAGACACTCTGTTGGGCGGGTGAACAGTAGGACTTTCTTCCGCTATGCCATCGTGTCAACTGGCAACCCCTTAGACAAGTGTGGATGCTCCTCGGGGTGTGAGGGGAAGAGTATATTATCAGGTCTCCTTGGGATGGCCTCTATGGAGTCAGGATTCTGCCAGGCACGCTGCACTATCAGTTGTACCAGCTCGTCGTCAGGTGGGGTCACCCAAAAGGTAGAAGGCCGGGAGCAAAAAGCCTGCAGGAACACGGATTCATTAGAGGAGGGTTTGGAGGGCTTCCAGCCATCCCTCTGTTTTAATATTTCAAAGATGTCTCCAAATGGGATATCATCTGGAGGTGATCGTGGGGACCCCTTCCCCATGATCATAACCCATGTCCTCAGTCAGCAACTCTTCAGGCGAGTCGATGTGCTTCCTCTTGCGTGACTTCTCTGAGGAGGTTCCTCAGTGGGAATTTCTAAGGAAGACTCTGAGGAAGGGGCATCCCAGACAGGGATATTCTGAGGGTCCCCCCCCTGTGGTAGCTGTAGCTCAGAGGGAGCAAAAGGGAGTTCTGACGTCGGAACTCCCTTTTGCTAGCTGTAGCTCAAAGGGAGCAAAAGGGAGTTCCGACGTCGGTGGAGCGCCTCCAGAGGTAAGCACTCTCTCTATCATCCGGAAAGCAGGCCCGCCCGAAGAAGAGTGGGAGCCCGGAACAGAGCAAGACAGCCTCGGAACCGAGGTCACACCCTGCAACGCCGGAACCACTCCCAGAGATGGAGGCTCCAGCCAGATCGGAGCCGACAAGATTCCTGGAGCAGAGGACAGCAAAGATAAGGTACTCAGTGCCGTGCCATGAACCGAGGAGTCCACCCCCCCCAACCCTGAGATGTAGGAAGGGATGGTTCCGACAGAACTGAAAACCAGAGAGTCGACCTCGGGGCCTCAGTGACAGGCACTGTCAGTGTCGGGGCGAGGGGGGGGTTCCACCACAGTTGTAGGAACAGAGATCTCTGGTAATGGGAGGTCCAAAGGAGGAGAATATGTGGGAGTACTGGAAAGGACAGCACCCGGTCCCAAATGGGGATGAGTTCTTAGGACCATAAGGAATCCTTCTGGCTGCCAACAGCTGATCCAACAAATGCACCACATCATGTTCGGATAGACTCCTGATGGAACTAATGGATACACCTGAAGGAGATTATGGCCAGTCCAAGAAGGAGCTATAAGCATGTCATGCAAATGGGTCCAGAGAAAGAGAGTATCGGGTCTGTGTGTCTGAGAAAATGGCACCATGGTCTCTAGTTTGGAGACAGGTAGCAATGGCGAAGATAAGTCGGCGCTGATGGGGCACTCGTAATCACAGGTATCAGTTCCTGAGAAGTTGGCACTGAAGGTGGAGTTGGAGCAATTAAGGATGGTGCCATAGTCGAGACAGTCTGTGCCGGAGGTAGCTTCGGCACCGAGGCACTAGCTGCCACTGGAATGGTAGAAGACATCCCAATTGAAGTCGGAGCAGAAGTCAAACCCATAGCAGTCGGAGCTGAAGAAGGGGCTCTGTGCTCCGATGAAGTCTTGTGGGCCTTATGCTTCTAAGTCTTACCTCTGTTACCAGAAGGTGAGGAGGGATCAGAATGTGGCCGTTTTTTGTGTTCAACTGGAGGGGCTGAAGCCTCCGACACAGAAATAGCCTCTGCGAAAGGAGTAGGTAGAAGGCCTTTCAAGATTAACTTATTTTTACATTCGTTCAGCGTCCGCTGACTAAAGCTCTGACATAACTGACAGGGAGGTTCCACAGATAAATACGAACCCCGCCCCCCCCAGACAAACGCAGTTATCATGACTTTCACTGTTGTGGAGTTTACAATTACAGGTGGTGCAATGTTTAAACCCAGATGTCTCTTATCGGACATATTCATCCAAAACCAACAAACACAGAGAGAAAGTAGAAAGAATGGAAGATACCAGTGATGTTATCAAGCGATACCACAATGGCAGAAGTGGGCGTTACCAACACTGGTAAAGAATTATCCAACAGGTAGAGCTAAAGCGAGAAGATTAGGCTATATGGACGGTGATAAGTATAGTAAAGGTATACTGTTCTAATAAAGTGACAAAAGTCCAAACAACACTCAAAAATATCAAAAATATTTCACTTAGCTGGAGAGTTCGATGAAAGGCGGCTGAATGGCTATGCAGCAAACAAGATCTGGGGTAATTGGGAGAAGGGCATTGTGGGGAGCAACTTAGCTCTTGAGTTTTTTTGGTGTACGCGAGCTTGGTATTTGGCTTACACGGTTCTGAGGGCTCGAAACCGAACCCATCAGTGATGAATGGGAAAAAGATTAACAACATTAGATTCTAGGACTTGAGGTAAGGTGGGCACGGCTGTGTCCTTACCTTGAGACTGGCACCAAGAACAGTATCTTTTCCACTTTTCTGAATAGGATTTCAGCACCTGTTTTCTGAGAGATGCTGGTGATGTATTTAGGGAATAAGCCAGGCTGCAAGGTTCAGGGTTTGCAGTTGAAAAATGCAAAATCTGTCCCTCCTGCTGGGACAGCAAAGAGGGGGTCTGATGTAGATGCCAGGGGGGCACTGCTGTCAGACTGCATAGGAGTGGGTACCAATGTTATCGTGGCCAGTCTGGTGCAATAAGATTTGTCCTTGGCCTGTCCTGTTTGATCTTGAGTAGTACTTTTGAGAGGAGGGGCAGAGGGGGAAAGGCATAACTGAGAGGTTTGCCCATGTAAAGGATAGGACATCCACTCTCCATGCTTGGCTGTGGGGAGTTCTGGTGCAAAATTTGCTCAATTAATGGTTTTGGGGGGAAGCAAAGAGGTCCACCTCTGGTGTCCCCCACCTGTGGATTAGGAGTTTGAATGAGTTGGGATCCAGATTCCACTCGTGTGGGTCCAGTAGACTTCTGCTTAATTTCTCTGCCAGTGAATTTTGTTTGCCTGGCAGGAATTGAGTCTGCAGGTGCACTTGACTGCTCAAGCCTGTGTTCCACAGAGCCATGGCTAACCTACAGAGTGGGTAGGAATGAGTTCCCCCCTGCTTATGTACCACATAACTGTGGTGTTGTCTGTCTTTATCAAGAGTTGTCCTGGAAGGATGAAGTATTTGAAGGCTGTCAGTGCATTCTGTACAGCTAACATTTCTTTTTGATTGATATGCAGGTGAATTTGTCCTGGGCTCCATTTGCCTTGAATGCATTTGCCTGCCATGTGAGCCCCCCATGCATAGTCTGATGCTTCTGTTGTCAGGGTTTGAGCATTGAGGGGTTGAGTGAAAGGGAGTCCCTTGTTCTGGTTGCAAGCCTCTGCCCACCAAAGGAACTCGGTCCTTAGGCAAGGAATGATAGGAATCACCGTTTCCAGGTCCTGCAAATGTTGACACCAGAGACTTTTTAAGTACCACTGAAGTTTCCTCATATGCAGTCTTGCATATGGAATTAAGAGAATGCATGAGGTCATGAACCCTAGGGCTTGCAGTATTTTTCTTGCAGATGGCTGGGTTTTGGTGGCCAGTAGTTTGAAGTAATTTGTCAAATAAACCTGCTTTTCTGGAGTGAGGAATGCCATCTGGGAAGTTGTGTTCAAGCTTGCTCCCAGGCATACAATCGTTTGGCTGGGTACCAGATGTGATTTCCTTTCATTGATGGTATACCCGAGAGAGGTTAGGGGTCCATTTACTAACGTCAGGTGCTGAAGTAGCAATTCCTGACTGTCCACCTGAATCAGGCAATCATCCAAGTATGGACACATTTGCATATTTATCTGCCTGCAGTATGCAATGGCTGGAGCCAGGCACTTTGTGAATACCCTGGGCACAGTAGAAAAGCCAAAGGGAAGTGCAGAGAACTGACAGTGCATAGAGCCTGCCCTGAAACGTAGATATTTCCTGCAAGATTCTCTTATGGGGAAGTGCAGATGAGCTTCTTTTAAGTCTGGGGTGACTAGCCAGGAGTCCTTGGCTAGCATAGGAAGCAGCTGCTGGAGTGTAAGCATTTTGAATTTTGGTACCACCAGGAAGGTGTTGAGAATTGACAGATCCAGGATAGGGCGCCAAGAGTTCTCTTTTCTGGGCACCAGGAACAGTCTGGAGTAGAAACCCTGTCCCCTTTGCTCTGTTGGAACAGGTTGACTAGCCCTGATACTGAGGAGAGAAAGTACTTGCTTTTGGGCCTCTGCCCAATGGTTTAGAGTAAGGTCTGGCAACCTGCTTGGGGTTGGCAGTGAGTGGAAGTAGAATTTGTATCCCTGGGATACAATGTTTAAGACCCAGCGGTCCTGGATAATGTACTCAGTTTTTTTGCATGCAGGGTGAATTTCCCTCCTACGGGTGCAAGTGCTTGGGCATGGCTGGGAAGGATGAAAGACAATTCTTGTGAACTTTTTCCATATGGGGGGGTGGCTTAACACTCCCTGTTTTTGAGGTGGGAGCACTCTATTATTTAGATCTGTGCATACCCTGAGACTGTAGTCTTTCTGGTCTGTTGGCCCTGGGTTTGGGCTGAAAAGGCCTGGGAGGGACTGGAAAGGACCAGTTTTTAGTAGGCCAATGCCTACTGAATCTAGGTGGCTGTACCTGTAAGAAATCTTTAACCGGGATTAAGCTTTTCCTTCATATTTTTAAGAACAACTTCTGTTTTGGGCCAAACAAACATTCATGGTTTAATGAAGCATCTAGTGATCTTGCTTTGACATGGTCTGGCAAGATTTGCTCCTTCAGCCAAGCATGCCTTCTCAGAACAGACCCCAGTGACAGCAGCCAAGCAAGATGCTTCTAATGCATCAAAACCATACTGCAAAGTATGTTTACCAACTTGGTTTGCAGAATGCATTAACTCTTGTAAATCGTTATTTTCTGCACAATGAGGAATCAACATTTTTTGTTTAATTAGTTCCATAATATGCTGCTGGTACTTCAACATGGGAAAATGGCAATTTAAAACCCTAATGGCAAGAGTTGCAGAGGTATATACCTTCTTACGCCATCTGTCTAAAGCCCTAGAATCCCTGTCCGAAGGGATAGGGTTTTTGGCTGTAGTAGCCTTAATACCTTTAGGTCCCTGGAAAATGGTCTCTGGATCCGCAGAGGGATTTTTAAAGAGAAATTTGTGAGAGTCAGGTACTCTGTAGTACCTGTCAGGCTTTCTAGGAGCTGGTGGTAAAGTATCAGGGGTAAGACTAGATTCCATAAAGACATAATCTACAATATCCAGGAAAGGGGGTATAGCTAGAGGCCTGTGCTGAGGTAAGTCTAAAAATTCTCAGTCTTTTTTTGGACTGTGGATAGTCCTGGCATTCCCAGCGGAAATGCTCTCTTAGGCTATGCAAGGTTTCACCGAAAGAAAACTCCTCTGGAGGGGAGGCAGAGGGTATGGAATCCTCTGTATCTGAATCCTCATAGGTAGATAAGGGTATGGTTCTGGTAATCAGAGGGGTCAGAGTCATCAGACTCCTGGTCTGTAGAATCAGAAGGGAAATCTATTCTTTGTCTTTCAGAGGGGGAAGGGTGGCTTCCCCTAATTAAAGTAATAAGGTCTTCAGCCATTCTAAGCATTTGTTTCTGTGGCATGGGAGCTTGAGAATAAGCTTAGGTCGTCTGTTTACTAGGCGTAGTGCAAACTCTGGGACTAAGAAACTTGGCAGTTTTAGTCAGAAACGAAGTAGTCGGTTTAATGCGAACATCAGAAGGTCTGAATACACCCTCAGAAGCCGGTGCCTGCACAACGGCTCTAGACCCATCCAAGGTAGAGACATCCGCAGGTTCCATTATCAAAGAAGCATCTCGCGTCATACCAGGCTCCGAATGGGTCTCAGTAGAATCCTGCAAATCTGTAGAAGTGGGTATCAGGGGCTGCGAAGGCACCTCACTGAGTACCAGCGAACTGGCAACCAGCTTAACGGAAGCATTGTTGGCAGTTTTTGGCCTATGCGGTCTGTCTCTGTCTTTATCCTTACTTTTTTTGGAAGATCGATAGACAGATGGCTTATAGAAGCCATTTCAGAATATGGAGAATGAGAGCGAAAGAATTTAGCGACAAAGATAGCCCGACGACGAATAGTTCGGGTGTTGAACAAGGCACAAAACCGACAGCGAGGAACATCGTGGTCTGGGCCTAAACAGGTGACGCAGTACGAATGGAAATCTCTGTGAGGTATTTGCTTTCCACAGGCAAGACAACTGTTAACTTTTTCTTACATCAGTTAGAGCAAGAAAAAAAAATCCCCAACGGGGTACTTAGCTTTAGAAGACTTCAGGTTTGAAACTCGAGAAATGAAAATTTCAGGTAGAGGCCGACCGGCACTTGCGAACTACTTCTGCTTCAGGCTCCCACGCGGCAAGAAAAGCTGATGTAATGGCGTCAGCTGCCTGTTTTATATCCCTGACGACCTGACGTCATGGAAGAGGCGACAGCATCCGACGCAGAAATCCCAAGACCCTGGTATTCGGGCCGACTGAGGGCTACCTGCAGGCAGATAACCCAAGTGTAATGACTGCAACAGTGAAACACGAAGAACAACAAAAGTTAGGAAATCAAGAAAAAGCAAATGGAAAATATTTATGGAAGACATACACACTAAGGTTAGACGTAGATGAGCCTTAACAACTTCACAGTTAACACAGAAGGTGAGATACAAATGGTGATGTATAACTAATCTGCTGGAAAGTCTCCAGAACTAGATGGTATTCAGGTGGAGGTTTGTAAGCTAGGAGGTAAAAAAGTGATAAAAAATCTGGAAGTTAAAGTCAGTAAACCTCTATAGTAATGTGTTTGTATAAAATAAAGCTGCTTGAACAGAACCCACAAATACTATTTCACTGTGCCCAAAGTGTCTGAACTGGGATGGGAGAGAATAAAATCCAGAGCCATGAGGTATAGAGACGACAGTGAAGGTAAAACCAAGAGAAACAAGCAGAAAAAGAGCCAGAAAAGAATCAAAGGTAATGAGAAGAAGCACAAACTGTTTATTTGATAAAAGAGAGAAAATGCACATTACAAGGGCACAAACCACATTACTGAACAAGCAGAAGGCACGAAAAGACTGCTGGCTAAAAAGAATGTTTAAAATAAAGGTATCTGATGAAACGATTAATAGTAAAGCAAAACGAGTATGTTTAAAGATAAGAAATGGTATCAACGCACCAGAGAAGTAGCCAAATAAGGGCACGAGGCAGCCGTAGAGTCCAACAAGTTTAATAGTAAAATCCAGCCAACACAGTATGTCAAGCACATAAGCACATAAACGCTAAAATTCCCAGAGCGTTTTCGTAAAATCTTCATCAGATGTATGCAACCCCATATACTAAGAACAATTACATTTATACACTAAACAATTAAAACTAACCAATCAATTCAAATCTACACTTCAAGGTTGTGGTCAGGACTTAAAGCAATATTATATATATCTAATGAGCTGTGCAAAATACATAATTAAAACATATGAATATACCATTAAAAACAGTATACATTTTAAGTTTTAAAAATAATAAAATATTGGAGCCAACTCACTTAATTTACATAATATTAAGTCTTATTAAAATCCAAATCCAACACAAAACTAATAAAAGAGACAAGCTATCCTGCATCGTAAAATAATAATACTGAAGCCCTCTTGTGGTCAAGCAAGCAAATTAAAGCTTTGCAGCTCTAAGTTTTAATACTGGAACGATATAGCCTCATTCAAACCAGGATTTTTTGTAGCTTCAAGAAAAAATTGCCAAAATAACACTCTATACTCTAATTTTGCTTCCCAATGACCACCTCTAGTGTCCTTGGGAACCACTTCTAACACGAAAAATCGTAAAGAGGCTGTATCACAGAGTAGACTATGCTTAAAAAGAGCATTTTTAATATTTTCTTTTTTAATTTCGTACATGTGCTCATAAATTCTATTCTTCAGCTTTCTTTCCATTTTCCCTATGTAAAATGATTTACAAGCTTCACAAGAGGCCAAATAAATCACTCCACTTGTGTTACAATTTACAAATATGTTACTATGGACGCATCTCAATCTAGCCTCAATAAAAATTGAATGTCCAGTGAGGATAAAAGGGCATTGGGAACATGTTCCACATTTATATGTCCCACATTTTTTATTGTTATTTTCACCCCCACCTTCTGTCAAACTACTTCCCCCCAAAATGTTTTTAATGTTGCGGTCCCTTCTGAAAATAAATTTAAGAGGTTTAATGAATAGACACTAGATCTGAAATTTCTTTAAATCTATTCCATTCCCTTTCCACAATTTTCTTAATTCCTGCATCTCCTGTGTAATCCATGTTAAATGTTTCATCATCATGTGCACTAGGGTCCTTTCCTTGGGTGGTATTATCTTAAGAAATAACATCAACAACTAGGGGGTCACCACTCAGGATACGTGAAAACCTACCTTTTCTTCCATTTGTTACTTCCTGTATAGCATCAGATAATCTGTTCAGATTTCTCTTTAAACATATTACCAATGAAAATACATTCATTTAAAATCCACCTCATTGGATGTCATACTAGCCCCTTACACCCCTTTTTTTTACTAAGTTTTTTTGATGAAATAGATGTCCACTGGTAAAATAAAATAAAACGAGTTGAAAAGGTACTTTTTTTTATGAATCTTTAAGAGGAATTTACCTGAATCCAGTTGTATGTTTAAAGTACTGTAAAAACTCCACAAATTTGTCTTCCCCTGCATTCCAAAAAATCACTATGTCATCCAGGTATCGTTTATAAAAGGACCAACATTTAGAAAAATCACAATTTAATACAAACTTCTTTTCCCACCAAGAGAGTATGATGTTGGCATATGTGGGGGCACATATAGCCTCCATTGCTACCCCTTTCAACTGTTTGAAGAACTCACCTTCATAAAAAATAATATTATTAAAAAGAACTACTTCCATCAGTGTTAAACAGGTTCTAAAATTATTACTGTTCAACTGGCCAAACTCTGCCAAAGCTTCTTCAAACCATTGCAAACCCTCCTGGTGGGGAATAGAACCAAATAAATCAACAATATCAACTGTAACAAAAATAATATTGTTAAAATCCTTATTTTTCACCTGCTTTAACAAATCCCAAGAATCCTTCAAAACAGTACTACCATGTAAGGAAATCTGTTTAAGGTTTTCATCCAGGTATTTTGCCAAGGGTGCAGTCACACAGTGACACAGTGATTTTTTGGAATGAAGGGGAAGACAAATTTGTGGAGTTTTTACAGTACTTGAGACAACTGGATTCCTTGATTTTACTTATAACCTGGACCACAATGAATTGAATTACCTTGACATTAATATTAGGAAAGATTCAGGTAAATTCCTCTCAAAGATTCATAGGAAAAGTACCTTTTCCAACTCGTACTTTTATTTTACCAGTGGACATCCATTTCATCAAAAGAAAAACTTAGTAAAAGGGCAGGTTGTAAGGGCCAGTCATATGACATCCAATGAGGTGGATTTTTTAAATGAATGTATTTTCATTGGTAAAATGTTTAAAGAGAGAGGGTACCCTGAGCAGATTATTAATGATGCTATACAGGAAGTAACAAATGGAAGAAAAGGTAGGTTTTGACCTATCCTAAGTGATGACCCCCTAGTTGTTGATGTTAATTCTTATGAGAATACCACCCAAGGACCTAGTACACAGTATGATGAAGCATTTAACATGGACTACACAGGAGATGCAGGAATTATTAAGAAAACTGTGGAAAGGGAATGGAATAGATTTAAAGAAATTTCGGATCTAGTGTGTCTATTCATTAAACCCCTTAAATTTATTTTCAGAAGGGACCGCAACATTAAAAACATTTTGGAGGGAAGTAGTTTGACAGAAGGTGGGGGTAAAAATAACAATAAAAAAGTGGGACATACAAATGTGGAACATGTTCCCAATGCCCTTTTATTCACGCTGGACATTCAATTTTTATTGAGGCTAGATTGAGATGTGTCCGTAGTAACAAATTTGCAAATTGTAACACAAGTGGAGTGATTTATTTGACTTCTTGTGAAGCTTGTAAATCATTTTACATAGGGAAAACAGAAAGAAAGCTGAAGAATAGAATTTATGAGCACATGTACAAAATTAAAAAAGAAAATATTAAAAATGCTCTTTTTAAACATGAGGCTATATCTATTGTTCCAGTATAAAAACTTAGTGCTGCAAAGCTTTAATTTGCTTGCTTGACTACAAGAGGGCTTCATTATTATTTTACGATGCAGGATAGCTTGTCTCTTTTATTAGTTTTGTGTTGGATTTGTATTTTAATAAGACTTAATATTATGTAAATTGAGTTGGCTCCAATATTTTAATATTTTATTATTTTTAAAACTAAAAATACTGTTTTTAATGTTATATTCATATATTTTAATTATATATTTTGCACAGCTCGTTTATATATATATATATATATATATATATATATATATATATATATATTGCTTTAAGTCCTGACCACAACCTTGAAGTGTAGGTTTGAATTGATTGGTTAGTTTTAATTTAGTGTATAAATGTAATTGTTCTTAGTACATGGGGTTGCATACATCTGATGAAGATTTTACGAAAACGCTCTGGGAATTTTAGCGTTTATGTGCTTGATCGTACTGTGTTGGCTGGATTTACTATTAAACTTGTTGGACTGTACTGCTGCCTCGTGCCCTTATTTGGCTACTTCTCTGGTGCGCTGATGCTGGTTCTTAGTTTTTTTTTTCAGCACACATCTATGGATTTGTATTTCTTGATGTTTAAAGATAAAAGGAGCAGGTTTAAATTAAAGTAAGTGTGTTCAAAGCAAACTGGGCATGCGTAGAGTAAAATGAGCACAAGAAAAGTACACTGGACATGAAAAGGGCTTAAACAAGCAAAACATAAGGCAAAACAAAAAAGGGCACAGTAAGCAAAAATAAAGCAAAGTGACTGCATGTGTTTTGGCAAAGTGCTATGTTTTGGCATAACTACGACTTCGTATTGTATCAAGGGCATAAAGTATCTCAAGTGTGTAAAAGTGCTTACAGTGTGTGCACGTCTTGCTGCGCATGTGTTTCGAAGAGTCTGTGCGAAGTTCAACGATTTTGTGAAATACAGTCAAAGTATAGTCATTTTGAAATGTTTCTTTTGCTGGGTGTGTCTATTCGCAAAGTGCCGCCATTACAGAGTGTTTTGTGCACTGTAGACAGTTGCCTAGCAAGGTACCGCCATTTGGGGACATTTCAGTGTGCCATATGCAGTTATTTGTAAACTGCAACTACTTCAAAATGTTACTGAGTTTGGGCAAGACAGGTCCAGTTTATTTGCATCATGCAGTTATCTGATACGTTTCTTACACTAAGAGGTGATTTTTTTATAAAACAATATTACATGAAGATCACAGTCCGAGAGAGTTTATTTCACTCGCATTGTAAAGTTGTTTGAGATGTTTCTTAAAATGATGGTAAATGACTAGCATCTAGTCTTCCAAACGTTATTACAAGAGTGTTAAACCGCCTGAGAAGTTTATTTCACAAAGTCCAATTATTCAAAGGTACTATGAGTTAAGTTCATTAGCATTATTTCGAAATGCCCAAAAGAAACAAATTCAGATACAAATACTGGCATAAGTTTCTGGCATTATGTGCATGAGTGTATGTGCCAATCAGCAAAAACCCTTCACTGGTACGTGTTAATATGGCAGACGGATTTTGAAACCCCCTACCATTTGCGTTTGATCAGAATACTGCAGTGAATTGGAGAATATCTGAGCAAGAATACAACATTTTTATACATGCAGCTTATGCAGACAGAGATGCACACACCAGGGCATTCATTTTGCTAAACCTAGCTGGGTCAGAAGCCATAGGAAGGGAGTGTTCATTTGTGTATGCACCTGCAGTATATGAAGAAGGTGAAAATAGTCATATTGTTGTACAGGCTGAATTAA
Organism: Protopterus annectens; assembly: GCF_019279795.1. Classification (NCBI taxonomy): domain Eukaryota; kingdom Metazoa; phylum Chordata; order Ceratodontiformes; family Protopteridae; genus Protopterus; species Protopterus annectens. Next base: position 309,726,668 of record NC_056751.1, on the reverse strand, counting down.
GGGAAGACCCAGAGTGTTTGAAGCGCAAGTTCAGAAAAATGTGTAACCCTCAGACAAATATTACATTAGAGAGGCATTTGTTTTAAACGAGAGATCAGAAACCAGGGGAAACATTTGCAGTCTACATAACTGACTTGAGAAACAGAGCTAAAACGTGTCTGTTTAATCTTAAAAGATGAGCTGATAAAGGACAGGCTTGTGTGTGGGTATTAACAGTGCTGCTGTGAGAAAGATTTTACTTTGCGACAGTGATTTAACATTGAGTAAAGCCATTGAGATTTGTCAAATCCATGAAGCAACAGAAAAACACACGAGTATGCTTGCGAATGACAAGAGCATTGATTCAGTTGGCTCCAGAGCAAATGTAGACAGCATGCAACATCTGGCAGACAGAAGTAGATCCAAGCACGTGGCAGCTAAAAGATTTCCAGGGAAGGCACGTAGCCTTCCAGCAAGTTTTAAGAAAGAAGTGTGCTCCAGCTCAATGCAGTACAAGCATGAATCAGCAAAACCCAAGTCCAGCTTTAATGTTAACTGTCGCAACTGTGGTGCAAGTCTAGAAGAAAGAAGTGCTTAGCATATGGTCAGCAACGCTACAAGTGTAAAAAAATGGAACCACTTTCAAAAGTTTTGTAAATCAAGGAAGCCTCACACAGTTATAAAGAAAGATCACATAAAGAAGCAAGTTGCTCAAGCATACCTCCCAAGCGTACCAAATTACTTGGCAAAAAAAATTAGTTTTGGGGTCCAAATAATGGGGTGTCACGATTCCAGAGTGGCACCCCTTCATTTCCGATTTCTTTCCAGCTTTGTTTTTAAAATTTTTTTCGTTCGAGCTTTTGAGCTGACATCATCACATGCAAAATGACGACATCAGCTCCGTCAGCCTGTTGGAATTGAGCTTCAAGGGACATTTCCGGCTATTTGAACGTACACAAAGTTTATTTCTGTGATCAGCAAGAAGAGTTTAGGATCTGCAAGGCGTGTGTGTGTGTGTGTGTGTGTGTGTGTGTGTGCGTATACGTAAAAATGCCCCCAACTGAATACATCTGGTGGCTAGAGGTACTCAGGCTCAAACCCTGTACCTTGGGTACAGGTAAAAAGTGCCTAAAGTCCCTAGCCACCACTTGTGAATTTATGCCTCATTTTTGTTCTGTTCCTCATGAAATCTGTGGTTTTTCAGGATTTTGGCATTTGAATTTCAGACTTCATATTCTTCAGAAAATAAATGGTAACACAAAATCTTTTATTCTAGCAATTTTCTAAGATTATAAGATCAGTATTTGAAATGTGTCCCTATTTTGTTCTGTATTCCCCTATTATTGGCTTTGTACAGATTTTTTGTGCTAAGACGCTGACTTGAGAAATATGGTGAGAAGTGAGAACTGAATTCTGTATTCCCCACATTATTGGCTTTGTCCAGGTTTTTTGTGCTAAGAGGTTGAGAGCTATGGTGAGAAGTGAGAACTGAATTCACTAAATGATAGCCATTTAAGTTTCAGTCTTGCTGTCTTTCAAGAAACTGCTGATTTGGCTTAGTGGTATGTTACTCTGACTGTAGTGCACAGTGTGCTGGGTTCAAGACTTGGCACTTGAAATGCATGGTGGTAACACATTTTATTCAAACAATTTTCCAAAATTATAGAAGCAATTTTTAAAATTTGTCCCTGGTTTTTGGCCTTTTGACCCCCCCCCCCATTGAAAATAAGTGCAAGAATCTGTGCAAGATGCCTATGGCTTACACTAGTCATTCTGTGTGTGTGTATATGTATATATATATATATATATATATATATATATATATATATATATATACATATATATATAAAATGTGTGTAAAAATAGACTTTTATCATGGAAATATTATGAATAGGGCAGTTTTGTCATTATTGGTTCATGCATTTTGTTTCATTGCCTACTGGAAAAATGTTTAAACAATAAATTTAAAATGCGCTCTAACTTAAGTCTAACAAGTGTGCTGTATTATACAAGGAATATAATTTAATAAAGTCATGAAGGTGTATCAAAGAATGCATGTATGTTGCTTGTTTTGTGTGCAAGGGGCCTCGGATTTGAAAACAGCCCAAAGGTAATCTTTATCCACCACTGGCCAGATGCATTTTCTTTGGATGTGGTGTGGGTTTCAATGCTGTTTCAATGAATGTGAGTTTCAAGGGCAGAGAAGATTTAATGCCAAGTTTATTTTCATTGTGAGACAGTATTGCTTTGTTTAGCAGATATCTATTAGTGTTTGTGCATTGTGCTACAAAACATAAAAAAAAATCCAAATAATCATTGTAGAAGTAAAGCAGCATGCACACATTAGTGTTTATGGTAAATGGGGTGAAATAGCCAGGTAATGGGACATGGAATGGCTGCAGGGGGACTCTGGTGCTATAAAACCAAAGCCAGGATAAACTGAAGAATAATTCCGCTTTAATACCAAATTCCACAAACTTAGCGCTTTCACATTTGGTATTAAAGCAGAATTATTCTTCAATTTATCCTGGCTTTGTTTTCTTTTATCAGTTTGGCTCTCATTGGGCTTCTTTTTGTTTATTTGGACTCTGGTGCTATATTTTAGTTCTGTTCTTCAGTCTGAGTTTGAAAGTTGATGTCCCACAATTTCATTGGAGTGGGCGGGGTTGTGTAATTATGTATGCAAATTTTACGTTAATCAGCGTACAGATTTGTACCTATTTTTATGGGCCTTGTCCAGATTTTTGATGTTTTCAGGTTGACCGGTATGTGTTCAAGTAGAGCCAAAGCAGACAGCTTTCTATGTAGATGGTGTATCAGTGCTTAATGAAAAAAAGAGTTGATGCAATGAATTTAATAACAAGAAGCAAGGTGTTCTGCACTGTCCAGATTAATGGAAAATCCACATCGCTTAAAGTAGACAACAGTTCAAAGTGTCATGTAATATCAGCAGACACATTTGCTAAAGTGAGAACTAACTAAAAACTCAATGTAGCCAGTAGTGTGAGACTTGTTCCTTATGAAGGCGAAGAAATTCAAACCGAAGTTTCAGTGACGCTTTCATATTATTTGGCCGAGAGCTGTAACAACTTGTTATTCTATGTAGTCCAAAGTCCAGTACAATTTTTACTGGGTCTCAAAGATAGTTTAAGAGTGAATCTGCTTTCGTTGCTTAAAGAAGCCCATCATGTAAGTGCACTTCAGAGTTCTAATTTTTCTGAAGCCATTTTCTCAGAGTATGCTGACGTTTTCGATGACAAGTTAGGCAAACTTCCAGGTGTGTATTTCATGAAGTTAGACCCAGAGGTCACTCCCGTAGACAGACCAGCAAGAAGAGTTCCGATAGCTATGCAGGATAAAGTTAAAACTCAGCTGGATAAAATGGTGCAGGAAGGTGTGATTTGTCCAGTCATAGAACCAACTAAATGGATGTCTATGGTAGCAGCTTATGGTAGCATTCACAAAAAAGGCTCAGACAAAATCAGAATATGTACTGAACCAAGTGATCTGAACAAAGCATTAGAGAGACCATATCATCCAATGTGCACAGTCAAAGAGGTCGCAGCCTTAATACAGAATGCCACTGTCTTGGATGCAGAGAGTTCATTTTGGCAAGTGATACTTGATCACAAATCATTTCTAACTACTTTTGGTACTCGGTTTGGCAGATACAGATTCCTAAGAATGCCATTTGGAATAAATTCTGCAAGTGAAGTCTTTCAGCATGCAATGGAGCAAATTTTTCCAACTTACCCTTGGGCAATAATAGTAGATGATTTATTAGTTGGAGGCAATGGTGAAGCAGAGCATGATAGAAACCTCAAGAAAGTTCTAGATAGAGCACATGAAGTAAACTTAGCTCAATCCTCTGAAGTGAAAATTCAGACTTTAAAGTAAAAAACAAAAAGAAGTTCCAACAACCAAGGCGGTCTGAATAAAAACAGTTTTAATCCACACAGGACCGCCTTGGTTGCTGGAACATCTTTTTATTTTTTACTCAGAAGTTTATTTGGGAAGTTCCTACAGTTTTCCTGCTTGGAGGTATTCTCTCTTTTGGAAAATTCAGACTTCCAGAAGTGAGCTACGTAGGACATTTGTTCACAAATACAAGCTTGAGACTAGACCCGATCAAGCAAGCAGCTATTCTTGAGATGTCAGCACCAGATTATGCACAAGCTCTACAACGTTTTCTAGGCATGGTCAACAATTTAGCCAAGTTTATAGCAGACTTCAGTGAGTTGACAGCACCTTTAAGAGAGCTAACATGCAAAAATGTTGTATAGTCATGGCTGGAACAGCACCAGAAGGCATTTGTAGACCTTAAGCAGAAAACTGCCACCCCACCTACATTAAGATACTATGATGTAAACAAACAAGTTACTCATTTCTGTGATGCTTCAAAATTTGGTCTTGGCGCAGTCATACTTCAAGGGGCAGACCAGTAGCCTATGCATCTAGAACACTAACCCAAACTGAGATGCAGTATGCTCAGATTGAGAAGCTTTTGGCAATAGTATTTGCATGCTCTAAGTTTCATAATTATATATACGGTCAAGCTATTCAGATTGACACTGACCACCAACTTCGATACTTTTCTAAAGAAGTCTATGTATTCCGCTCCAGCATAATTACAAAGAATGATGCTTAAATTGCAAAAGTAAAACTTTAAAATGGACTACACAAAAGACAAATTGCTCTCTCTAGCGGATACCTTATCCAACTTGCCCAGAAACACGACAAAACAGCTTGATGCAGAGAATTTTGACTTTGATGTGATGTCAGTGCATAATTTTTCTACCACTAGACTTGAGGTGAGAGAACACAGTCACATTGATCCAATTTTGCAAACGCTCACTCACTACATTAATGTTGCATGGCCGTCAAAGCAATCTAGTGTACCACCTGAAGTGCAAACCTACATTCCTTACAGAGATGAATTGTTGATTAAAGATGGCATTATTTTCAAAGGTCCTAAAATTGTTGCTCCTGCTTCCTTACAAGAATATATCCAGATTTTGCATCGTGGTCACTCAGGATCCACATCCACTAAGAGAAGAGCAAGAGAATTAGTACTTTGGCCTTCATTACCAAAAGACATTGATAAAGTACTTCCATCTTGTTCAATACACAATAGTACCATACCGCATTTGCAGAGAACCACTTTAGCTAAGTCCAGTTTCTGAACTACCTTGGTTAACAGTTGCAGCTGATATGAGTGGAACAATCAACACTACTTAGTTTTGGTAGACTCTTGTTTGAATTGGTTTGAGACTGATCTACTACATAACCCAACATCCACTGCTGTTATTACCAAGCTGAAATGTCATTTCTCAATTCATGTTAGTCCACACAAACTTCTTTCTGACAACAGTACTCAATTTACTAGCCAGATGTTTCAGAAATATGCAAAAGACTCTGACTTTGTACATGTCACTAGTTGTCCTGAATATCCTCAGTCAAATGGTTTAGCTGAATGTGCAGTACAGAGTGCAAAGCAGTTACTTGAAAGGTCAAAGCGTGACAATACCGATGTGCTCTTGAATTTGTTTGATCTCAGAAACATACCTTGTAACGATATTCTTGGCTCACCTGCTCAAAGACTACTCTTCAGACAAAAGAACTATGCAACCCATTACTTCCGGTTTACTGAAGCATAAACTAAAGAATAGTAAAACTATCCAGGCTCAATTGATTAAGAACTGTAATATCCATGACTCTAATTATGGCAGATCGAGCAGACTACTTTGTCCCATCGAGAGAAGGAGAGACTGTACAAATCCAAACGACAGGTTTTGATCAAATTCGGCAGATTACAAGCATCTGAGCCGAGCCAAGATCCGACTTGGTAGATTCTGAAGGTGTACAATATAGGAGGAAACAAACATCTTCCTGTATTAGAATCACCACCACCATTACAACATTGTTTCTGTGATGCAAACTTCAAATCAAAGAGTGAATCAGACACTGTTTCTATACCAGAATGTGTTCAAAATTCTGATTCCATTCCAGAAAATGTTCCAGACATTCCACAGGTCAAACATTTTGCAGAGACAGTTCCAGTTGCTAAATCTAATTCCCAATTTTATGTCACACGACATGGATGAGTATCAGAGCTGTGTGTGAAGTATGCAGCAACGTGGACTTGACACTGTGTGTGCGTATGTGTATGTGTATATATATATATATATATATATATATATATATATATATATATACACACACACACACACACACATATATATATATATATATATATATATATAAACACACATACATATGTATATGTGTGTGTGTGTACTTAGTATTGTGCAATACATGACAAAGAATTACCTGTGATTTCTACATGCTAAATAGACTCAGTGCCATAAGATCCAATTCTCAAAGAGGGAGGATGTAGATCAGACTGCAAGTGAAGTGTGCTGTATCTTTAAGAAGCATGTCAAGGCTGTAGGTGCACATACAAATTACAGACGTGCACTCCCTAGTGCCATTTTGTAAGAGCAGCTACCATGAGAGCATGCATGGTCGCAGTTGTTAGTTTGTATACAAGTTACTTAAGTTAACATCAGTAAACCTCTATAGTGATGTGTTTGTATGAAATAAACCTGCTTGAACAGAACCCATGAAGACTCTTCTACTATGTCCAAAGTAGAAGAGCAACAGTCTTGATGCAAGAAAGCATTCAACACGGAAGCTTGGATATTATGAGTACTGCAATGTAAGCATTTGCATTTCCTGATACAATAACAAGGTTAATCAAAAGAATATATGAGATCAGAGGCAAAAATCAAGTGGGTGGGTTCCTCTCTGATAAGCTATTTCTGAACATAACCAGGCAGGGGTACCCTCTTTCCCCTTTATTTGCATTATATTTAAAATCACTGGCACAGAAAATAAGGGACTCAAAAATTGAAAGATATAATTGTTATGGTAATCAAGAAACGTTTGCTTTATTTGTAGACAATATTTTGTACCTGATTTAAAAAAAGGACATCTCAGTGTTGTGTAATATTCTAAGACAATTCTGTTTTTTTTCTCATGTTATAAAATTAATGAAGACAAAAAGACTGCAGCTATAAAGTATGCACCCACATATGAACTGGCTCAGCAATACCTATATTTATGGGTGCATAAAAATGAAGTATTTATGAGTATGGATTAAAAAGGATTTAGTTATGGCAGCTGTAGAATATGAATAGCTAAAGTATGTTCTTAAGGAAACTGAGTATGTGACAATCTGTATGCATTGAGATGGACTTTGCACTGCGAACTCTGAGTAAACTGAATAGCAGAAAAGTACTGAAAAACAGGAGCCTGTTTGAAAGCAGGAAATGTGCCTTATATGGAAGTGTATCCCATTTTCTTTCTCTGCCTAGAGATGTAGTAATGTGAACTGCTTTAAGCCTACGGGTTAAACCACTGATTGGTTAATTATCTTTTGTACCAATTTAATTGGTCTAGTTTATATTTTTGTACTGTCAGCAGTATTACCAGCATATAAGCTTATGCATTCCTTTGTTCGGGGAGTCTCCCTGGTACTTTCCATGAGGCTCCCACACGTGTGTAATAAATACCACTGAAAGAGAGGAAGAAGTGTCTTGTCCTCATTTAAGGTAGAATGTTAAACGCAACAATTGGTGCCGTTTACTCGGATCTGAATTGACAACAGCTGCGGCAGTTAGGGACTGAACGAAATACTGCTAGTGAAAAGGCCCATGACAGAATTTTCTGTTCTGGCAGTGTTTTCTTTCATTTCCTGTACTTGCCTGCTTTAAAATTTGGCATTGATAATTTTATAGAAATGTAATAATTCCTCTCATTCATTTGTTTAGAGGTAAGTGGCATGCATTTCTTTTTTGCTATTGATTGTGCAGTATGACAGTGGGTTAAAACGAAAAACTGGCGACCTAAGAGTGAAAGGAGATACGAGAGTGGGGAAAACGACATTTACAAAACATCTCGGCTAAATCTGTAAAATACTGTATAGCTTATTGTGTGAAAACAGGAGCGAGTGTGGGAACCATAAAAGAGCCAGAAAGAGGTACACCATCTGATTATATGTATTTTCGTGTGTCCCGGGACAGTTGTATGTTTATAAATCAGTGGGTCACCCTCACTGAGGGTGATGGTAAACTCACCTTTCCAGAAAATGGTAGTTTTAATAAAAATATTTTGCTTAATCTCCAAGGAAAGTTAAGGAAAAAAGGGAGAAGAATACCATGGTTGTGCTGGGCAGCATTTAATGACTGGATGACAGAGGCGAACGAAAGAGAAAATGATTCAGTTATTAGCAGTCTAAAAGATAATCAGCAGAAATTAAAAGAGCAATTGAGGGGGTTAAAACACACCGCTAGTAATTTAGATGTAGTAAATGATAAATGCTTGAAGAACCCACCCATTAAGAGGCTTTACACTGTAAAGGAATTAGCTAAATTGCAGATAACTGAATCGTCATAAGACGATAATGCCTGGCTTCCCTCACCACCGTTTGCACCCCCACAGTATCAGCCCCCCCCCTCGCTCAACAAGAAGCTGAAACACAGCAGCCAGATTCCACCACTAAAGATTCCACCCCTAGAGAGAGAGAGAACAAGCTGCAGACAGTCTAATGAATCTGATCCAGAAACGAGCGATAGAAAAAAGGGACCAAAAACTCGTAGTAAGACTCAAAGAAGCAAAAGCTGTAATGTATTTTAGAGCTAAACCCTATTATAAAGGAAACAGGAAGCGACATTTACAACGACGAAGGAATTTTGGCCAGTTCCCAGCTATAATTGACAGTGGGGATGGATATTTTGGGCCAGATAAATTTAATCCAGATTCAGAATCGGAGTCGTCACGACGACAGATTGTTACCTTTGAGGGCGGTACCTAACCCAGCCCATGCTAGAAGTGCACAGGAACCACCGACCGTTGTAGTACCTAGGGCGTGGTCGGCAGTTGATTTTCAAGCCATTACCAAATCACTACCGCCTATCCGTACTAATCCAGCTAAGTTCCAGCATGCACTGGCGGGACATATTTGTTTACAAAAATCCTACAACAGAAAAAGTCAGGGCAGTTCTTCAGTATGCCATACCGGCTGATCTGATGAAACGGATTTGGGACCATGCTAATGTCCCTACTCCGATTCCAAAACATGATGCACAAGGAGATAATGGGTTTGAAGCAGTCAGACAGTGAATAGTAGATGCTATTACAGTAATAGTTCCACCCACACCCAACTGGTCTAAAATCAAGTCAGTTCTTCAAAAAGACAACGAACCTGTGGACAAGTACTTAAATTGTTTCACTGAAGCCTTTGAGGCTTACTCTGGTTACCCAGAACCCACCGAAGAGCCGGCACAGAGCAGATTGTCGGCTGCCTTCGTAGATGGGTTACGCCCACAAGTACGGGATAAGCTAAAGGAAATAAGTTTAAACTGGCCTAGTCTTGGATTGCATGAATTAGTCACACAAGTGCAATACCTCTCCAACCACTTAGCACAGGAAAAAAAGGATTTACAAGAAAAATTGGTTAAAGCGCAGAGTCAGATGTGTACTGCCTTCGGGCAGAGTGGACGGGGAGGACGAGGATGGGGGAGAGGTGGATGCCAAGGGGCAGGAAACCAAAATAGACAAAACTGGTAAGAAACTAGATTAGCCACACCCCAAAGCTATAATAATCAGACAGAGTGTTTCAATTGTGGTCAAGTAGGCCATTGGAGAAACGAATGTCCGTATCTGGCTGAGCAACCTGCCCCACACACTGATACGTCACCTCAGTGGAATTCTAATTGGACCCCATCCAATCGGCAGCCATCACAATGAAGGTTCCCTGAACAAAGACAACAGCAGTTGTGCCCTTTCAACCCTGTGGATCAAGATGGACCACATGTTATGTTACTTGTCAAAAATAAACCATACCCATTTTTGATAGACACTGGAGCAATCAAATCTATGTTAGCTGGTGAAGCAGCAATACATGTCCCCCTCTCCAATAACATAACAAGAGGGGTAGGTGTCTCTGGTATTCCTATTGAATATTCTGAAACCATCCCAGTCCCAGTAACATTGGGACCTTTACAAGACCATCATGCATTTTTAGTAGGACCGTCAGCACCTTTAAATTTATTGGGAAGAGATTTGCTCTGCAAGATGGGAGCAACCCTCTTCTGCACAGTTAAAGGAGTATATTTACAAGTACCTTCAGATAAACAAGATATTATTTTGGCTACTTTAGAATAAACTGTCACTCTGCAAACAATGTGCATGCAGTCTGACCTCGATAAACATAAGCATCTAAATTCATTACCCACTCATCTATGGACCACTCATGATAATTATGTTGTGTTTCTGATTTCAGCCACTCCTGTAAAAATAACCTTAAAACCTGAAGCAAAGTTACCTCGGGTACCACAGTACTCTGACGGTAGAGGCGAAATCTGGTATTGCCCCCATAATTTCTGCCTTGGTACAACAAGGAATTATAGTACCTACAACAAGTCCATGTAATACTCCAATTCTACCGGTAAGAAAACCTGGTAAACAAGCTTACAGATTTGTGCAAGACATGTGAGAAGTCAATAAAGCTGTCTTGCCTGTTTTTCCAATCGTACCAAACCCAGCTACAATTTTAAGCTGCATCCCACCTACAGCACGTTGTTTTACGGTTATAGATATCTCATCAGCTTTCTTCTCTATCCCAGTACATTCAGATAGTATTTGTTTGCATTCACTTATAAGGGCCAACAGTATACTTGGACCCGGCTACCCCAACGATATGTAGAATCTTCAACCCTATTCTCTAGAGAGATGCACAGACAACTGCAGGATTTACAGTTACCACCACGTTCAGTATTGGTCCAATATGCAGACGATATTCTTATAGCTTCACAAGATACTAAGTCTTGTGTAGAGGACTCACTTCTAGTTTTAAAGTTTTTAGCTGAACGAGGGTTTAAGGTAAATAAATCTAAACCGCAAGAAAAGGTACAATACCTGGGACACATCATTTCTATGGGTACATGTCAAATACTTCCAAGTAGAATTACCTCCATTCAGACTGCCCCCCCGCCCTGTAACTTAGAGACAACTCAGGGGATTCCTCGGCCTAGCAGGATATTGTAGACAGTGGGTGCCCAATTTTTCAGAAATTTCAGCCCCTCTGTTACAGCTTCTAAAAAAGGAGGTCAGAGACCCTCTGCCTTGGTCCCCTGAACATGAAAACGCCTTTCAGGCTATTAAAATGGCACTGATAAACCCACCTGCCCTGGGGCTCCCAGATTGTTCTAAACCCTTTGTTTTCTTCTGTTGTGGAAGAAATAAAACTGCCCTGGGCCTGCTGGCACAAGCGCGCACAGGAGGCTATCGACCTATAGCATATTACAGCACTCAGCTGGACCCTGTTGCTTCTGGCTATCCACCCTGTTCACGAGCGGTGTCAGCCGCTGCTGTTTTGATCGATATGGCAGCACCACTGACACTAGGACATGATACTGTACAAGCAAGTACCTCATGCAGTGCAACTGTTAATCTTAAAAACAAAAACATAGTACCTTTCTAATGCTCGCCTCAGTTTATTAAGTAATCCAGCTGTTCAAATTACACGTTGCCCACCACTAAACCCTGCTTCAATGATTCCAACTAGTGACGAGGGTAAACCACATGACTGTGTGCTTGTAGTTAACGCTATTCTTTCTCCTAGGTTAGATATGCAAGATGTTCCTTTGCCTAATCCTGATTTAGTTCTTTTTATAGATGGGTCCTGTTTACAAAATAATTTTGGCGAACTCAAGGCTGCATGGTCAGTCTGCTCACCATCTGCAGTTTTACAAACTGGGCAATTACCATCTGGCTCTTCCGCACAAGCTGCGGAATTAGTGGCACTTTCGCATGCATGTAAAATGGCCAAAGACAGATCTGTTATAATTTATACTGATTCACGTTATGCCCATGGTGTTGTTCATGATTTTGGTACCCTGTGGAAGGAAAGGGGGGTTTTGACATCCTCTGGGGCACCAATTAAAAATTACCTGTATATTGATCACCTCTTACAGGATTTATTATTACCTTCCAAAATTGCTGTTGTCAAGTGTGCAGCTCACCAGTCTAACGACTCCCTAGTAGCTAAGGGAAATAATTTGGCTGACTGGGCTGCCAAGCAGGCTGCTCTTTCAAATACTGTTCAGGGACAATTTCTGCAGCCTATCTTACAAACGGTTACTTTTGACACTACTGTTTTAAAAACTTTACAAAGTGAAGCATCGGGAACAGAAAGAAAAACATGGCTGGCCCACAGTTGTTTCAAACGTTCTGATTCAATTTGGCAGCATCATGATGGCAGATTAATTTGCCCTATATCTATGTTAAATTCTCTTATAAAAGCACATCATTTGCAAGCTCATGTAGGGGTACAAGCATTAATCAAACAAATCCAGAAGGACTGGTTCACCCCAGGACTTTCTGCTTCTGTGCAACATTTATTTTTTGAGCATGTGCTCCATTTGTTTACAGCATAACATTTCAAAAGGCACTCTGGCTCCTGCTCAACCGGTGCCAAAACCAATGGGACCATTTTGTGCTTTACAGTGGGACTTTATTGAACTCCCACCTTGTACTCGTTTTAGATATGTTTTGACTGTTATTGATATTTTTCGGGGTGGTTAGAAGCCTACCCATGTGCTAAAAACGATGCTATTTCAGTTGCAAAAAAATTGTGTTATGAATTAATAACTCGTTTTGGTGTTCCATGTCAAATATACTCTGACCGTGGAACGCGTTTTACTGCCAAGTTAGTTGAATCATTGTGTACAATGCTAGGCATTACTTTGAAATTTCATTGTCCGTATAGACCACAGGCATCACGTATTAATTGAACAAATGAATCAGACACTGAAAACTAGACTTGCTAAAGTCACTTCAGAAACAGGTTTAACTTGGGTGCAGGCCTTACCACTAGCCTTACATTCTATGTGAGCACAACCACCTCCTACTAAGGGTCTTTCTCCACATGAAATTCTCATGGATCGCCCTCTGCGTATGCCCATGACACCACCACCACCGTTTTCTGAATATGATACATTTGATAATGATATTCTCTTGTAATGCAAATCTCTTGTTTCCCTCCTACAATTTCACCACCAAGTAGCAGCTGCTCAACATCTTCCAGATCCTTTCCTGTCATCCGCACTACAACCTGGCTATTGAGTTTACGTTAAGTCTTTCTTTAGAAAAACAGTGCTCCAGCCGCGTTGGAAGGGGCCTTTCCTGGTTATCCTGACAACGTCATCTGCTGTGCGACTGCAAGGATCTCCAACCTGGATCCACATCTCGCACGTCAAAAAAGTTGTGCCGTCTGAAGACCAACAGCCTTTACCTTTTCCAACTCTAGATACTCCTCCCATTGCTACTCATACTTGAAGTAGAACTGTTCCAGTACCTGACGATGCCTAACATTTACCCTTTTGGAAAACTCCAAACACCTGACACTACGCAGACTCAACAACCATTTCCGCAAAAATATTGGACAGCCACTTTGGTGGTCATTCTTATTGTACTGTTATTTTTAATGTGGCCATTTTTATTTCCTGCTCCATCGACGCATCACACCAAGCGAGCTATTTGGCATCCACCTTTCAACACCTACCAAGCTATTAAATTTGGCTATGCATCATCCCTCAATGTCTCTGACTTTGGATCTGTACTGCTTTACCTACTGTTCATGGGGGATTGATGCTAAGTACAGTCCCTTTAGGGGCTAATGAAACCTGGGTGAATCTGATCTATGACACTTCGAATGTCACTTCAAAAGACAGGATAGCATTACATCTGTTTAACCATCAAAATGGAACTGTGTTTTCAGAAATTTGGTAAAGTCAAGGTAGGATGGAGTTTTTGCAATGTGACAGTTCCCTACAGGTGCAACAATAACTCCTCCTACTGTAACACAACCTACGATTCATTTTGTGAACTGGTGCATAAAACATATGAAGAGGTAAGAAATAATTCCGTCTTATACCAACAGCTGGGATTGATCGATAAGAAGGTGTTTCATTCTGAACAAGGTTACATAAATAGTAGTATCACCACTAAGGTGGAAAATTGCTACTTTGTGTGTGGCAGAACAGCCTATAAATGGCTACCAGGAAACTGGTCTTGTAGCGGTTTCTTAGGTTATTTAGTCCCAGCCATCCGAAATACACCTGCTTTACCTCGAGGAAAAATTCGTAATGTTCAAGAGGTTGAAAAGCCTGCCAATCCGGTAGGCCAAATTGACACCATGGATTTATCATCATGACTTAGCTCATGCTGGCACCAAAGGACTATCTCATATGGACTTGGCTGATGACGTCATATCGTGGGCTGGTATAATTCCAGCATACGGAGCAGTAAAATCAATTTGGGAACTGAGAAAACTGCCCAAGTTGCTTGAAGTATTAAGCAATGCCACACTTTCTGCTTTAGAACTAGTGACTGATGAACTAACTTCTCCATTTTTTATTTATTAACTGATGAGCTGACTGCCATGAGAGCCGTAGTTCTTCAAAACCGTATGGCTCTCGATTTCACCCTAGCGGCGAAAGGTGGAACTTGCACTTTACTCCAGGAGGAGTGTTGTACATTTATTCCTGACAATCAGCACAAAATTGAAAGTCATCTTGAACTCATTCAGTCTCCGAGCTCTCTAAGGCCAATGAGGACGATACTCAACGTGGGCATGGTTAATCAACCTGTTCTCAGGTTGTGGAGGTGGACTATTGAAGTTAATTTTATTAATCGCAGTATAAACTCTTATTGCTTTTCTTCTTGTGTTTTTAATCAAAGCATTGATTTTGAAATTCATGTCTTTTAAGACTACTAAAAAGGTGCCAAAGTTTTATATGCCTGCAATTATAAATATGGAGGATGAAATAAAAATGTGTGACAATGTTGAAGGAACCAGCCACATGGTTGTTAGACTTGGGGCAAATGAATGATCGACTAAATGGTGATGCTTACACAGCATCAAATGGGGGACTGTAGAATATGAATGGCCAAAGTATGTTCTTAAGGAAATTGAGTATGTGACAATCTGTATGCATTGAGATGTACTTGGTACTGCGAACTCTGAGTAAACTGTGAATAGTAGAAAAGTACTGAAAAACAGGAGCCTGCCTGAAAGCAGGAAATGTGCCTTATATGGAAGTGTATCCCATTTTATTTCTCTGCCTAGAGATGTAGTAATGTGAACTGCTTTAAGCCTACAGATAAACCACTGATTGGTTAATTGTCTTTTGTACTAATTTAATTGGTCTAGTTTATATTTTTGTACTGTCAGCAGTATCACCAGCAAATAAGCTTATGCTTTCCTTTGTTCGAGGAGTCTCCCTGGTACTTTCCATGAGGCTCCCACACGTGTGTAATAAATACCACTGAAAGAGAGGAAGAAGTCTCTTGTCTTCATTTAAGGTAGAATGTTAAATGCAACACAGCTAAGGATATGTAGGAAGAGACTAAACAAAAGGTAATACAAAAACTGAGAAACTGGAAGCTCTTGTCTATGGATAACAAGCAGTAAAAATGTTTTTAGCCACTTTACTTTTACACAGGTCAGGCATATTTTTAACAACAGGAGAAGTTGTGGAGAGTAATTAATAAAGAGTTGAATGGTTTTATTTGGGAGAGGAAGAAAGCAAGAGCCAAGTGGGTTAAAGTTAATCCTCCCAAAAGAACAAGGAGGCTTAGGATTACCTGAGTTAAAGGGATATTTTAAAGGTACACAGCTAAAGCTCCTATACATAACACAAACAAATAACTACAGTTGTAAGTGGAAAGGGATGATGATGATGAAGCTGGTGCGATGGGCAATTCAAGAAATAAAGAATGGGATTTTGGATGCAGATACTTAAGGAGAATAAAAGTCTTGCAGATTACTAAATTCATGAAGTAGCAGAAGTTATAATGAGAAAATACAGTTGTGTACACTTACCATAAATGTAAATGTTTGAGTGTATTCACTGTTGCAGTCATTACATTTGGGTTATCTGCTTGCAGGTAGCCCTCAGTTGGGCTGATTAACAAAGTCTTGGGTCCTGCGTCGGTAGCTGTCCCTTCTTCCATGATGTCAGGTCGTCAGGGGTATAAAACATGCAGCCGATGCCATTACATCAGTTTTTTTTTGCCCCAGATGTCAGGTGCCCCCCTAATGGGAAGCAATTAAATATAAAAGCACAATGATATACCTCCAACAATAAAGCAAATACACCAAAAAGCTTTTAAGCATAGTAAAGGAAAGTAGAGGTATAACCAAAAGAAGTTAGGGGGCTGGAGGGTGGGTAACCAGGACTGCAACAGCTAATACACTCGTACATCTACATTTATGGTAAGTGTACACAACTGTACGATGTTCTTTGTGTTTCATTGTTGCAGTCATTACATTTGGGTAGATTCCCAAAGCTACAGTTGGGAGGAGGAATTTAAATAGCATTAGGATCAGCTATAAGGCCCTGCAAGACTGCAGTGGAAAAGCCAGCTCTGGATTTAGAGAAAATTGGCAATTGATAATACTTGGTGAAAGTATGTACTGAACTCCAGGTAGCAGCTTCTAGGATGTCCCTGGTAGGGATGCCTCTGAGAAAGGCTGTAGAGGTAGATGGAGCCCTGGTGGAGTGAGGTCTGATCCCCTGGGGATAGGTTTTTCCATGGTGGTTATAGCAGAAATGAATGCAATGGTCTATCCATTTAGAAATGGTTTGCTTTGAAATAGCCTTCCCCTCTGCCCCTGCAGCAAATGCCACCAGCAGTTGTTCAGATTTCCTTTGAGGTTTAGTCCTGACAAGTAGAATCTAAGTTGTCTGTGCACATCTAAGGAATGCAGTATCCATTCCCCCTTTGTTCTGTGGATTGGGAAAGAAGGCTGGCAAATGAATGGACTGATTAAGAGCCACACTGGATACCACCATGGGCATAAAGGATGGATTGGTTCTGAAGGACACCCTGTCCGCATGAAAGATGATGAAAGGCTCCACTGCCATAAGGACCTGTAATTCAAATACCCTTCTAGCTGAAGTGATTGCTAAAAGGAAAGCTGTTTTCCAACAAAGAAATTTTAAGTCCACAGTAGCAGCTGGCTCGAAAGGAGGTAGAGTGAGTTTCCCCAAAACAAAGTTAAGGTCCCAGGCAGGGGTTGGAGCTCTCCTGGTGGTCTAAAATTTTTGGCCCCTCTGAGGAACTGCTTGAGCAGTGGATGAGAGAAGAGGGGAAGGTCTGTGTTATAATGAGCTGAAATGGCTGAGGCGTGGATTTTAATGGAGGAAAAAACAGACCCTTGTGAAGTATCTCAGTTAAGTACTGTAAAATCTGAGGTAAATTGGGCGCTGCTGTGCTCATCTCTTGAGATTGGTTCCAGGCACAGAAACTTTTCCATTTTTCAGCATAAGATTTTCTAGTACTAGGCCTCTTTGCCTCTAAAATGATATCCATCACAGGTTTAATGAGGGATGGTAAAGGAGAGATTAGGTAATTAGCCAGGCTGCAAGGTTCAGTGTTAGAAGCTGAGGGTGCAGAATCTGGTTCTCCTGCTGGGACAACAGGAAAGGAGTCTGAGGCAGGTGTCATGGGGATAACCGTGACACACTGCGCAGGATGGGTTACCAGAGCTGGCATGGCCAGTCTGGAGCAATCAAAATCATCCTTTGTTTGTCCTGTTTGATTTTTAGTAGTACTTTGGAAAGCAGAGTCAGAGGGGGGAAGGCATAGACTGATAGGTTTTTCCAGCTGAAAGACCGAGCATCCACTTTCCAGGCTTGTTTGTGGGGAGTCCTTGTGCAAAATGTGTCCAATTGGTAGTTCTGGGGAGAGGCAAATAGGTCTATATTGGGACTCCCCCATTTGCTTGTCAACATGTTGAAAATCCTTGGTTCCAGTTTCCACTCGTGTGGGTCCATGAGGTTTTTGCTTAGTCCGTCTGCCAGTGTATTTAATTTTCCTGGCAGGAAATGAGCTTGTAGGAGCACTTGGTAGCTCAAGGCTGTGTTCCAAAATGCCATGGCTAGTCTGCAGAGGGGGTAAGAATGTGTACCCTCCTGCTTGTATATGTACCAGATAACATTGGTGATGTCTGTCTTTACCATTAGTTGTCCTGGAAAAATGTGGTCCTTGAAGGCTGTCAGAGCATTCTGTACAGCTAACATTTCTTTTTGATTGATATGCAGGTGCATTTGACTTGGGTTCCATTTGCCCTGAATGCACTTCCCTGCCAGGTGAGCCCCCCATGCATAGTCTGATGCATCTGTTATTATAGTTTGGGTGGCAGGGGGTGCTGTGAAAGGTAGCCCCTTGTTTTGGTGGCAGGCCTCTGCCCACCAAAGGAACTCTAGGCGTAGGCAAGGTAAGATAGGAATCACTGCTTCTAGATCCTGGGGATGTTGACACCACAGGCTTTATAGATACTACTGTAGTTTCCTCATATGCAGTCTTGCATATGGAATCAGAAGAATGCAGGAGGCCATGAACCCTAAGGCTTGCAGTATTTGTCTTGCAATAGCAGGGTTTTTGTGGCCACTTGTTTGAAGTAGGTTGTCCAATAAATTTGTTTCTCTGGCATGAGGAAAGCCATCTGGGAAGTTGTATTCAAGATTTTTCCTAGGAATATAATTTGTTGACAGGGTACCAGGTGAAATTTCTTTTTGTTTACGGTGTACCTCAGACAGGTTAGAACCCTTTGTACAAATGCCAGATGATTCAAAAGTATGTCCTGGCTTTCTGCCTGAATTAGACAATCGTCCAGGTATGGGTATATTTGAATATTTCTTTGCTTGCAAAATGCAATAACTGGAGCTAGGCACTTTGTGAATACCCTGGGCGCAGTAGATAAGCCAAAGGGCAGTGCAGAGAACTGATAGTGTGTGTTGCCTGCTTTGAAGAGAAGGTATCTTCTGCAAGATTCCCTGATCGGGATGTGCAGGTATGCTTCTTTTAAATCTAGTGTTGCCAACCAGGCGTCTTTGCCTAGCATAGGAAGTAACTGGTGAAGAGTCAGCATCATGAATTTTGGAACCTCCAAAAAGGTGTTTAGAGTAGACAGGTCAAGGATAGGACGCCATGCATGGTCTTTTCTGGGTACCAGGAAAAGTCTCGAGTAGAAACCTTGTCCCTTTTCCTCTTCTGGTACCAACTGAATAGCCCCCATGCTTAAGAGAGAAAGTACTTGTTTTTGGGCCACTGCTCACTGGTTTGGGGGTAGGTCCGGCCATCCATTTGGTGTTGCCAACACGTGAAAGTGAAATATGTATCCCTGGGACACTATTTAAAACCCATTTGTCCTGGGTAATGAGCTCCCAGTTCTTTGCATGAAGAGCAATCTTTCCCCCAAAGGGGCAGTCAGTTGATAAGTGCTTGGAAATTTTAAAAGGAAGTCATTGAGACAGTTTACCATAGGGGGAGTCTTATTACTCCCAGATTTGGAAGTGGAGGCCCCCCGCTGCTTAGTCCTGTTTGTCCCCTGGGACTGAAACTTGGGGTTCCTGCTGTGTCTGGGTTTCTCTTGAGAAGACCTGGAAGGGGCTGGAAAGGACCGATTTTTAGAGAGCCAGTGCCTACTAAATCTAGGAGGCTGAACTTGTAAGAAATCTTTAACAGTTTGCATAGATTTAGCTTCATCTTCCATTTTTTTAAGAACTTCCTAAGCCCTGTTGCCTAACAGGCGGTCCTGATTTAAGGGGGCATCCAACAATTTAGCTTTAACATGATCAGGTAAAGATTGCTCCTTAAGCTAAGCATGCCTTCTGAGCACAGACCCAGTAACAGCAGCCCTGCAAGAGGCCTCTAATTAATCAAAACCACATTGCAAAGAATGTTTTTCAACCTGTTCAGCAGAATGCATTAAATCCTGTAATTCTTTATTTTCCACACAATCAGGAATCAACATCATTTTCTGTTTAAGCAATCCAATAACATGTTGCTGATACTTTAACATATGAAACTGGCAGTTTAAAGCCCTAATGGCCAAGGTTACAGAATTGTAAACCTTTTTACCCCATCTAACCAGTGCCCTGGAGTCCCTATCAGAAGGGATAGGAATTTTAGCAGTAGAAGCCTTAATGCCCTTGGGCCCCTGAGAAATAGTCTCTGGATCCGCAATAGAATTTTTAAAAAGGAA
Organism: Protopterus annectens; assembly: GCF_019279795.1. Lineage (NCBI taxonomy): Eukaryota > Metazoa > Chordata > Ceratodontiformes > Protopteridae > Protopterus > Protopterus annectens. Next base: position 309,706,570 of record NC_056751.1, on the reverse strand, counting down.
CTTATTTGACTCAGGGACCCTGTAGGATCGGTCAGGTTTTCTGGGAGCAGGAGGCAAGTAATCAGGGGCCAAACTAGATTCCGAGAAAGCATCAACAATGTCTACTACAGGAGGGATACCTAAAGGCCTATGCTGAGGCAGGAGTAAAAAATCCCTGAGCCTCTTTTTTGAATCGGAAAAATCCTGGCTTTCCCAGTGGAAATGCTCCCTTAGAGCATTGCAAGGTTTCACCAAAAGAAAAATCCTCTGGAAGGGAAGCAGAGGGGATAGAGTCCTCTGCATCAGAATCCTCATAAGTAGATAAAGGCTAATCCAGATCATCAGAAGAATCAGAAAAAACAGAATCCTGGTCAGAAGATTTATAAACAACTTCAGTCCTGGGCCTCTTAGAGGGGGGGGTTTGGCTACCCCTGATTAGAGTTATTAGATCTCCAGCCATTCTTATCATTTCTTTTTTAGGCATAGAGGCCTGAGCATGTGGCCTGGGCGTTGGTTTTTTAGGCATGGTTCGAGATTTAGGCCTAAGTGAAGGAGGCGGCATCGGCTCCATAGTTGAAGCACCTCGCGGCATACCGGACTCCGAATGGGTCTCAGTAGAGGCCTGCGAATCAGAAGTAGCAGGTATCAGGGGCTGCGAAAGCGCCTCACTGAGTATCGGCGAACTGGCAACTGGCTTAGGAGAAGCGTCGTCGGCAGTTTTGAACCTTGGTGGCCTGTCACTGTCTATCTTTGCATTTTTTCAGAATCCCGGTAGTCGGATGGCTAACCGATGACATTTCTGGATAATTAAATTGAGAACTGAAATATTTAGAGGTGAAAATAAACAGACGACGGATAGTGCGCAGATTAAATAAAGCACAAACAGACAGCAAGGTACGTCATGGTCAGGGCCTAAGCAAGGAATACAGACTGAATGAAACTCTTTATGATGTATTTGCTTTCCACAAGTAATGCAATTATTAACTTTTACTGACATTGGTAAGGAGCAAGAAAACGTTTCCCCAACGGGGTACTTAGCTTTAATTGAAGACTCCAGTTCTATGCCTGGAGGGGGCAGAAAGGAGCCAACTGTTCAAGTAGGGGAAGTCCTGCAGCCGCAGGTGTGCTGCCACCACCGCCATCACTTTGGTGAACAACCAGGGGCTGTAGTGAGACCTAAGGATAGCCCTCTGAATTGGTAATGACTGGCCCCCCAGCTGGAAACAGAGAAACCTCAGAGAGCTTCTGTCCATTTTGATGTGACAGTACGCGTCTTGGAGGTCTACTGAACACATCCAGTCATTCTCCTGCAGGAAAGGCAGGATACACTGAAGAGTGACTATCCGGAATTTCATCTTGGCAACTGACAAGTTCAGGATAGAGATCCAGAATTGGCCTCAAGTCCCCCATTTTCTTTGGCACTAAAAAGAACCTTGAATAAATGCCTAACCCAGACTAGGCTGGGGAAACAGGATGGATGACTCATTTTCCTAACAGTCTGAAAATCTCCTGTACTGCTGCCTCCCTTTGTGCACGTGGAATGTCCAGGAGGTGTTTGGCTGGAACTGCCCTTTGCAGGAAGGGAATTGAATATCCTCTGGATATGACTCTCAACATCCACCTATAGTCTGTAATAGACTTCCACGCTGTTGGGTATAGGGATACTTGACCCCCAACTACCTCCAGAGATGAGCAGCTGGGCAACCCTTCAGGGTTGCTATGCTGGCCTGTCCGAGAACGAGTCTTGAGACCCTTGGTTTCTCTCTGCTGCCAGGGTGGTGTCTGTTGAATTCTCTTCTGCCTCTGGGGGAAGGCGAGTCCAGAGAATCCTGGGAATAACTCTGAGACTTCCAGAACCACATCTTTTTTGCCCCCCGCTGATTTCTGGAGAAGGATCGTTGGGGGATTGAGAAGCAGATTCTGATGGCAGAATCTTCCTGTCCTTTTCGCTCTGGACCAATGTAGCACGTAGCGTCTTTCCAAAGAGAGTGAACTATCATATATGGGGCATTTGTAAATGATGCCTTGAACGGCTCTGAGAAGGTACAAAGTTGGAGCCAGGGATGACGCCTGATGGCAACGCTTGCTCCTGCAGCTCTGGCAGCGCTCTCAATTACATGACAAAGTAGAAACATAGAGGTATTGGCAAAGGAGGTGAGGGTGGCCATTCAAGAGGAGAACATTTTCCTATCCTCCACCAACGTGGACCCTGTGGGGTTGACTCGGCGACTGTCTTCACTAAGTCTCGCTAAAGCCTAATAACATGTGCCATGTAGTTCAGTACACGTACCGAAAATGTTGCTGAAGTATAGGACAGTTTCCCGAAACAGTCCAAGGTCCTAAACTCTAGATCCGGCAGTTGGACTGTGGAGCTCTCCTGTGCGAGATCCTCTCTAGTGGCCACCACTGCCACCACTATGGCATCAACAAGTGGTCCCCTTAGACCAGTGTGGTTTGTCAGAAGGGGCACTGAGGAACTTATCTTTGTATTTGGGGATAGGCTCCACTGTGTCAGGCTTCTTCCATGCCCGAGATGTAACCAGATCCACTAGAGGATCTGTGGGAGGGGACACCCAAAAAGTAGAGGGTCCTACGTCAAATGCCTCCAGGAACACTGACTCGTCAGGGTTGGTTTTTTAGAAAGACCACCCCACACACTACTGCAGGATCTCCATGATGTCTCCAAATGAGACATCTTGTGGGGGTGATCCGAGGGAACCCTCCCCTTCCTCCAAGTTGGTGTCGTCCATGAGGGACTCTGGGCAGGGATTTTAAGTGCCTCCTTTCACATGTGCGTTTTCAAGGAACTTCCTCAGGAGGACTCGAAAATTTCTAGCTGTTCCTCTGTGGGAGCTCCCTGGTGCAGAGAAGAAGCAGGCTGTCCCTCAGGTAGCTGTATGGCGGAATCCAGACCATAAACAGAGGGAGATAGGATGGATTCTGAGGATGAGATCATCAAGGGTCTCGATGGGATCGAGAACACCCTCTTCACCACATCAAAGGCAGAAGGAAAAAGAACTCCCTGAGTGGAGGTTACAGTTGGGTCCGTAATCCTCTGCATCAACGAGGGAGCCGGAGCCAAACATCCATGCACAGAGACTCCGATTAGAAGGCTCTGCTTTGAAAAAATCAGAGCCGAAACCATCTCCTCGGATCCAGCACAAAGGTTATGACTCCAAGCTCATCTGATCCAACCTGCTCAAGGTAACAGCTGGCGTCAAGGTACCAGGTACTGTAGCCGCTGACCCCTTGACGCCGAGGGTCCTCGGATCAGAGGACTCGAAACTGGGGGTTGGGATTGGAGGAGGAGTAATCGGGATGAAGGCGGACTGCTTAGGAGGGAGAGGGGGCAGGCAAGATTCCCATCTGTATCTGGGTGCAGATGAATTTCCACATCATCCTGTCCACCTCGGCTTTGGAAAGGCTGCGGGTGGATCTGGAAGAGGAGGCCACTGACACCGGCCTACAGAGGAGGTGAGGTCACACCGATGATGGGGAATGGCTATGAGGCACCTCTGTCTCCAGGAAGAAACAGGGGGAACGGAGTCAGGGTGACCCAAAACTAGGAGCCGAGTGGAGCCTGGCTGGTTGTTCAGCTGAGGAAAAGTGGTCAGGGGACCGCTTCCTCAGCCTATCTCTATGTTTGTGCTTATCTCCGTCCCTGGTCCTTTTAGCAGGAAGTTGAGTCCCTGAGGCGGGCGGAGACAGAAGTAGTAACCAGGGTAGAAGTATAAGGGGTGACCTGGGCCCCAATAGTAGATGGAAGGAGAAAGCCCATCAAAATAAGTTTATTCTTCCTGTCAATCAATGCATGGGAATGAACCCTGCACAGATCGAGCAGGATGAATCAAGATGGGCAACCCCTAGACAAACAACACACAGTGTGTGGCCATCAGCTGGGGAAAGCTTATGGCCACACACTGTACACTTGCGGAAGCCTGGTTTGGGCGTCTCTGACATCTTACAAAGAGAGAGGCCCAAACAGAAAAACACACACACACAGACAGACACACACAGACAGACACACACACAGACAGACACACAGACAGACACACACACAGACAGACACACAGACACACAAGCACACAGACACACAAGCACACAGACACACAAGCACACAGACACACAAGCACACAGACACACAAGCACACAGACACACACACCTAGAGAGAGAACAGCGAGAGCAAGGAAAGTTATTTTTAAACTGACTTGAAATGTGAAAAGGGGAGGTGATAGGAAAGGATAGAAAGAGAGATTTTAAGATAGAGAATCTAAAATCACTAAATTAACACACTCTTATCCAAAAATAGCTTGGCGCAGCAGACCACAACGCTTGCAACGAGTGCAATAAACGAGATCGGGGGGGGGGCAGAAAGGAGACAGGGGTACTATAGATAGGGGAAGAGCTTGGAGCACAGATCTGATGCTGGAGAAATGCGGCTGGATCTGTGTTCCACAGGTTTTTGAGCCAATGAAGACAACAACTTCAGAACAAATAATTAGAGAAAGAACGGTAACAGAATGGGAAGAGGCTAACAAGACATTTGGACTGTAAGCTAGTGACTGCCTTCCCTATCAGGGACTTGATATCAGAGTACAGACAGAGAGAAAGGGATAGGGGAAGCCTAAATAAAAAATTACAGTTGTGTACACTTTGCATAAATGCAGATGTTTGAGTGTATTCACTGATGCAGTCATCACATTTGGGTTATCCTGCCAGGGATAGCCCTCAGTCGGCCAGAATACCAGAGGCTTAGTATTTCTGCATCAGTTGCTGTCGCTCCAGGACTGATGTCAGGTCGTCAGTGGTATAAAATCAGACAGCTGACATAATTACATCAGTTTTTCTTGCCTCAACTGTCAGGAGCCCCCAAATAGGGAGCTAGGTTATGGTGGAAGACCACCACCAGTAGAAAGTAAATACCAAAAATTCCCTGTAAGGAGAGAGGATGAGACAGAGAGAGAGAGAGACAAGGGGATGGAGGGTGGGAGACCAGGACTGCAATAATGAATACACTCAAACATCTACATTTATGGAAAGTGTACACAACTGTACTATATGTTCTTCGTGTTTCACTGTTGCAGTCATCACACTTGGGTTTATTCCCAAAGCTGAAGAAAAAGGTGGAGGCAGCAAAGAAGACTGAGGGCTGGCTAGGATGTGCTGGCAAAGCCTGCCCTGGATTTGGAGAAGATAGGCAGGTGGTAATGCCTGGTTAAGGTAAGAACAGAAGTTCATGTTGCAGCCTCCAGGATTGTCCCTGGTGGGGACCCTTCTGAGAAAAACTGCAGAGGTGGAGGTTGCCCTGGTGGAATGCATTCTGACCCCCTTTGGGGGTGGTTTTCCATCTGTAGCAGAAATGGATGCAGTGTGCTATCCATTTTGGAGATTGTTTGGATATGGCCTTGCCCTCTGCCTTGCTGCAAAGCTGACTAACAATTGGTCAGTTTTTCTAAAAGATTTAGTCCTATCCAGACAGAATCTGAGCTGTCTGTGCACATCTAGAGAGTGCAGAATCCTTTCCCCCTTGTTTTGTGGGTTAGGGAAAAATGTGGGTAAATGAATGGATTGAGCGCCACACTAGACACCACTTTAGGCATGAAGGATGGGTTAGTCCTGAGGGAGACCCTGTCAGCATGGAAAATGATGAAGGGCTCTACAGCTATGAATGCTTGTAGCTCTGAAACTCTTCTAGCTGAAGTGATGGCCAGAAGCAAGGCTGTTTTCCAAGAGAGGAATTTTAACTCTGCTGAAGCTGCAGGCTCAAATGGGGGGTAAGGGTGAGCTTTTCTAACACAAAGTTAAGGTCCCAGGCTGGGGTGGGGGCTCTTCTGGGAGGCCTTAAGTTGTTAGCCCCTCTTAGGAACTGTTTGATGAGAGGGGGTGTGAGAAAAGAGGTGGCTCTGTGCTGCAATGAACAGAGATTGCAGAGGCATGACTTTTAATAGAAGAGAAGGCTAGACCCCTGTGTAGTATGTCTGCTAGGTAATCCACAATGAGAGGTAGGGAGGTCTGTGCTGTTTCGGCTCTCTTAGCCTGGATCCAGGTGCAAAATCTTTTCCACTTGTCAGCATAGGATTGTCTAGTGCTCGGGTGTCCGGCCTCATGTATAACATCCAGGACTTGTTTGCTTAGGCTGGCAGCTGGAGGAGAGGTCAGGGAATAAGCCAGGCTGCTAGGTTCAGGGTCTGTAATTGTGGATGCATGAATTCTCCATTCTTCTGGGTCAGGAGTGTTGGGATCTGAGGAAGGTGCCATGGTGGTAGGGGTGACAGGCTGCACAGCAGTGGGTACCAGTGCTAGCGTGGCCAGTCTGGGGCAATCAAGATTGCCCTTGGTTTTTCCTCCCTTATTTTGAGCAGTACCCTTGAAATGAGTGGTAGAGGGGGAAATGCATAGATTGAGAGGTTTAACCACTGGAGGGATAGAGCATCCACTTTCCAAGCCTTGCTGTAAGATTCCCTGGTTTAGAATTTGCTGAGTTGACTGGTGTGGGAGGCAAAGATGTCCACCTTCGGGGTGCCCCATTTCTGAGTTACAAGGTTGAAGGTTCTGTGGTCTAGCTGCCACTCGTGTGGGTCTAGCAGGTTTCTGCTTAAGTTGTCTGCCAGAGAGTTTAGGGAGCCTGGCAGGAATTGTGCTAACAGGTGTATTTGCATGTGCCACAGGGTCATGGCGAGGCTGCAGAGAGAATAAGAGTGCGTCCCTCCCTGCTTGTTGATATACCAAACATTACTATGGTGTTATCTGTTTTGATCACTAGAGGCCCCGGGGAGAGTAGGGGTCTGAAAGCTCTCAGGGCGTGCTGAACAGCTAGCATCTCTTTTTGGCTGATGTGCAGATGTATTTGATTTGGCCACCAATGGCCCTGAATGCACCTGCCATCCAGGTGTGCACCCAAGGCATAGTCTGATGCATCTGTGGTGAGGGTCTGGGTGGAGTGGGGTTTTGAGAAGGGAAGTCCCTTGTTGTGGTTGCATGCTGCTACCCACCAAAGAAAATCTTTCCTTACACAGGGTATCAAAGGTATGATAGTTTCCAGGTCTTGACAGTGTTGACACCAAAGGCTTTTTAGGTACCACTGTAGTTTCCTCATATGCAGTCTGGCATATGGAATGAGTAGAATGCAGGAGGCCATGAACCCTAGAGCTTGCAGGATTTTCCTAGAAGATGACTGGGTTCTGGTGGTTAGTTGAGAGAAGTAGCCTGTCAGGCAGGCTTGTTTTTCTGGAGTAAGGAAAGCCCTCTGGGATGCCATGTCCAGGCTTGCTCCCAGGAATACAATTTTTTGTGTGGGGACTAGTTTTGATTTCTTTTCGTTGGCAGTACACCCCAGGGAGATCAGTTGGTCCTTTACAAATATCAGGTGCTGTAACAGGTTTTCCTGTCTCCCTGAATCAGGCAATTGTCTAAGTAGAGGTAAATTTGAATATTTCTTTGTCTGCAAAAAGCAATGGCTGGAGCCAGGCATTTTGTGAAAACTCTGGGAGCAGTGGATAAGCCAAAGGGAAGCGCAGAGACCTGAAAGTGCACAGATCCTGCCCTGAAACACAGATATTTCCTGCAAGATTCCCTGATTGGGATGTGTAGTTAGGCCTCTTTTAGGTCTAGGGTGGCTAACCAAGCATCCTTGGAAAGCACAGGAAGAAGCTGCTGGAGGGTGAGCATTTTGGATTTTGATATCACCAGAAAGGTGTTTAGAATGGATAGATCGAGGATTGGGCACCAGGTGCCCTCTTTTCTGGGTACCAGGAAGAGTCTGGAATAGATACCTTGGCCTAACTGATCTGCAGGAACATGATGTATTGCCCTCCTGGAGAGCAGGGAATGGACTTGCCTTTTGGCCTCTGCCCACTGGTTTGGAGGAAGAACTGGGAACCCTTTTGGGGTTTGGCAGAGTGTGGAAATAAAATTTGTATCCCTGGGACACTACGTTGAGGACCCATTGGTCATTGGTAATAGAAGCCCAGTTGTTTGCATGGAAGAAGAGTTTTCCTCCTAGGGGCACAAGCAGGTGGGCAGAAGTAAGGGGTGGAGGTGTAAAGTCATTGTGAGTTCTTACCATAAGGGGGTGGCTTAGCACTCCTTATTTTTGAAGAGGAGGAACTCCATTTCTTAGATCTCTGCATTCCCTGGGACTGCTGTCTGGGGGGATCCGCTTCCCCTGGGTCTTGGCTGATCTGGCCTGGAGGGGGCCGGAAAGGACCAGTGCTTGGAAGAGCAATGCCTACTGAACCTCAAAGGCTGGACCTGTAAAAAGTCTGTTTGCATAGATTTAGCTTTTTCTTCCATCATTTTTAAGACCTCTTCTGCTTGGTGCCTTTGTTCAATGGTGCGTCCAATAATTTTGATTTGACATGGTCTGGCAAGGTCTGCTCCTTAAGCCAAGCATGCCTTCTAAGGACAGAAGCAGTGACTGCTGCCCTGCAAGATGCTTCTACGGCGTCAAAGCCACATTGCAAGGTGTGTTTAGTAACTTGGCTTGCAGAATGCATAAGCTGTTGTAATTCTTTATTTTCTGCACAAGTAGGAAAGGAAGGTATTTTTTGTTTGAGGAGTTCCATGGTATGCTGCCGATATTTAGCATGTGGAACTGACAATTTAGTGCTCTAATACCAGGAGTTGCAGAGGTGTATACATTTTTACCCCATGCGTCTAAAGCTCGGGAATCCCTGTCTGAGGGGGTGGGATTCTTAGCTGAGGTTGCTTTAATTTCTTTAGGTCCTTGCGAGATGACCTCTGGGTCAGCAGTAGGATTTCTGAAAAAGAATTTGAGAGAGTCAGGGACTCTGTAGTACCTGTCAGGTTTTCTGGGAGCAGGAGTAAGGGTGTCAGGAGTCAAACTGGATTCCATAAAAACATCATCCACAACATCCAGGACAGGAGGAATGACTAAAGGTCTGTGCTGTGGTAAATCTAAGAATTCCCAGAGTCTCTTTTTTTGACTGACGATAGTCCTGACATTCCCATTGGAAATGCTCCCTTAAAGTATGTAGGGTTTCACCAAATGAAAAATCCTTGGGAGGAGAGGCAGAAGAAATGGATTCTTCTGCATCAGAATCCTCATAAGCAGAAAGGGGTTGCATGTCCTCATATTCAGAAACTTCAGAGTGATCGGACTCCTGTTCTGATAAAACTACTGTGGACAAGTCTCTCTCTTTTGGAAGGGGTAGCCTGGCTTCCCCTAATAAGCATAATAAGGTCTTCCGCCATTTTAAGCATTTCAGATTGAGGCATGGAAGCAGGTGCCTGAGCTTGGGTAGTCAGTTTTTGGGCGTAGTTCGTAACCTGGGCCTTAGAAACTCGGTAGTTTTAGAAAGAACTGAAGACGCAAAAGTCGTCGTCTGTTTGTGTCGAGTTCCTATCACATTATCAAAGTTCTGAAACTTCAAACACCATAAGGTCGAACCCTTATGTTCAAAGTGTCAGAACTTTGATAACTGTAAAGACAAAAAATAAAGTATTGCAAGCAGGGAGGCAAGCCCCCCTTCACCCCCCCCTCTTTAAATATACCAACTCCGAGATCGCACTACAGTGCTGTAAAGGGAAATCTTCCCTTTCCACACTGTATTGCGATCGCAGAGTTGGTATATTTAAAGTGTGGGGGGGTGTAGGGGGGCCTGTCCCCCTGCTTGCAACAGTTCGGTAGGTTTTAGGGTTTGTATTTTTTTTACATTCGAATTCTTGACACTTCGAACATCTGAGTTCGATGTTCTCAGGTTCAAAGTTTCAAGGATTCGACAACATAATAGGTACCCTTTGCGTGGAGTATCAGTAGTGCAAAGAACTTCCTCGGAATCCAGTGCCTGCTCAGTGGCTCAGGACCCATCCAAGGTAGAGACATCCGCAGGATCCTTAGTCAAAGAAGAGTCTTGCAGCATACTGGACTCCGAACGGGTCTCGGTAGCAGCCTGGGAATCCACAGAAGCAGGCATTAGGGGCTGCGAAAGTGCCTCACTGACGACCTGAGAACTGACTACTAGTTTAATGGAAGCGTTGTCAGGAGTTCTGGACCAGTGCGGTCTGTCTCCAACTTTATCCTTATGTTTTTTCAAAAGATTGGTAGTCGGATGGCTTACTGAAGCATTTTGGAATACGAGGACTGAGTGCGAAAATATTTAGCTACGATAAGGGCCCAACGACATAGTTCTGGTGTCGAACAAAGCACAAAAGCGACAGCGCGGGATGTCGTAGTCTGGACCTAAAAAGGTGAGACAGTAAGAACGGAAGTCTCGGTGTGGTATTTGCTTTCCACAGGCAAGACAACTTAACTTTTTTCTGACATCGGTTAGAGCAAGAAAAATGGTGTACTTAGCTTTAGAAGACCTCAATTCGGAAACGGAAACTCAAGTATCGGCCAACTGGCACTTGCGTGAACTGCTTCTGCTTCAGGCTCCTCAGCAAGACAGACTGATGTAATGGTGCTGGCTGCCTGATTTTATATCACTGATGATCTGACGTCAGTCCTGGAGTGGCAGCAACTGATGCAGAAATACTAAGCCTCTGGTATTCGGGCCGACTGAGGGCTACCCCTGGCAGGATAACCCAAGCGTGATGACTGCAACACTGAAACATGAAGAACATATGCACTGGTTGAGTTTTTAACTGAATCTAGAGCAGAGGCTGCTTCTGTTAAAAAAGGGATAATGGATAGGTCATTATGAAATACTGCAGAGTAACTATAGGAATCAGAGTAACTATAGGAATCAATCAGAAGTGGTCAGAAAAGGTTGGGAAGAGAGAAGAGATAAACAAAGAAACTATGGGAGGACATCTGTATGGCTCCCAAGTAAGCACAATTTGGAAGAGTTAGGATTTATGCCCAGAAGTGTTTGCATAGATACTTGTATACCCCAAGCAGACTCCAAAGTTTTTTTCCTCAGGGAAATGGCAAATGTTGGAGGTGTGATAGGGAAGAAAAAGGTAACTGGGAACACACGTTTAGGAGTGTAATGAGTTGGCAGACTTCGAAAATTCCCTACAGAGTACTCTGTCAGGAATACTGGGTGAGAAAATAATTTTTCTAAAGCTTGGATACAGGATCTGAATTGCCTAGACAAAGTAAGGCTTTGTTAAGTTTAATTCAAAAAATGCTAGAAAATGGAAATCAAAACATAAACCAACTATACTTGAAGTAGTGAAAAATGTAATAGTGATTAAAGAATTGGAAAAGGGTAGGAGTACATAACATAGAAAAAAATGAACATTGTGGGAACAATGCATCCAGAAAAAATGTTTTGAAGAGAAATGAGGTGCAACAGAAGACAGGAACTGAATAATTTACATAACGCTGCTTAGCTTAAACATTATATAACAAAAGATGTGAACTACAATGTTTGCAAATGTGAACTTAATATGGTTTTGATTACTTTTATATAAATTTGCCTGTTACAAGTGGAAATGTAATAAAGGCATTAAAGAAATTAACATGGTGTGATATCATAACTAAAAAGAGTGTGCATTTTTCTATAAAAGTGATATTTTCAGTCTTTGAATATGTCAAGGCATAAAAATGACATTCAAAGTTTTTTTTCACATTAAAATTCAAGATGTAGCCCTTCCACCTTATGCTAATAACATTGCTTAGAAATGTTCATGAATAAGTGTTGAACCATTCTGCATGGACAGATTTAAAGGAGAATCACACCCACATACTAAAAAAAACATGTTTATTGCATGATGGTTTGGTGTTTCCTACATTTTAAAATCACTCTGGGACTATTTACAGGTTTTTGAATATTTTTATACGTAACTTCTGAGTCTGACCACATGGGGTCTGGCATCCTGAAGTAATTCTGATTGTTTAGGTTGCCTCTAAGTAACCCAGAATGCAGTGCTTGTCTGTAAAAAATTACATCACGCAGGCCTCTTTCTTCTTAAAACTCCTGTCACTGCATTAATTTTACATGCATACACATCTGCCTTTCAGTCAGTTTTAAGTAAAATTTCATGCCATTCAATGACTGCTTAAAACAAATTGTGCAAATGCCACAGAACATACTTTCAAAGTGCTTTTTACTGCTGCTTCTTTTTATAATGGCTTAACTGCAGTCTTTTGTGAAGCTTGAATTGTACTGCTGTGACTTCTCTCATCTCCCTTCACACCTAACTTCCCTAGCTGTCAAAGTGCTAAGGGTAATTTGAGCTGTTACCTGCTGTGATTGACAGCTCACAGCAGGAGACTTGACTCGTACGGTTTCCCTGTTCTAGCCTTCAGTTTCTGTATGGGTAGGGAAAAGGACACGGGAGCGGTGACAACACAGCATGGGTGGGTTTTTAGGCCGGTTGTGGTAATGTCAGTTTGGGGAGGGAAGTAGCCAGAAAACTACCTGCATTTAGTGGCTTTGATGAGATCACTGAATTGGAGACTGCAGCATGCTTTTCCACGGTGGGATAAAAGTTTTTTGAAAGTGAAACCACCATAGTAAAGTAAGGTACTGTTCTAGTGGAGAGAGAGAGTCAATTTAAACTATTTTAAATGCTGTGCTGTTGTTTATTCATAGCAGGGATAGTAAATAGGGAGAAAAACGAAAGAGAAGTTGAGCATTTAATAAGAGAATCCTGTTGCTGTCCATTAAAAAAAAGATAAAAAGGATAAAAAAATGTACCAATATTCTGGGGAAACACCGTCTGGAACTGCTCAGCAGAGATAAGATTATGTAATGTATACTTACTGAAATTTTTGAAAAACATCAACCCTATTCTATAGGTTTGTGCCAGACAGAACAGTTAACGTAAGAAATATAAGCAGTAATGTGCAGAGCTTAAAGGCATTTTATTCTTTTCTAGGTGGTGTGAAGAAGGCAATGTTATTGTGACAACAGCACTTTCACCTCACTGCTTGATCATCCAAGTTCATTTCTCAGCTGGGAAGTTTTCTGTGGACAGTTTGCAAACCCTCACTGTGCAAGGGAATTAAATGCTTCAGTTTCCTTGTTCAAATTGATCCTTTTCCCAATTATCTATGAGCATCCTGTAATAAAATTACTTGTTAAACAACTCCTGCCACTTCTACCAAAAATCAAATTCTTAAGCTGATGCTCAACAACTGTGTCACAATAAAGACAGAAAAATGGCACCAAAGCTGAAGCTTCATGTTAACAAAAAAATTCATTCCATATTCTTGGAATCATCTGTGGAAACATCCAACAACTTGTGCATAAACTGGCTATTTTAACATGTGCATCTGGAAAGCCATGTCCCCTCTATGGATGTTATGTATTGCAGGCACCAGAAAGATAACCCAAAATCAGAATTTTGCAAGCTGCAAGACAGCCACTTATCCTTGACCAAGCACATCCACAAGCCACTACACTGGAGAGCAAGTAACAATAAAAACAAGTAGGCTTAGGACTCTTTTGACATCCTACTCCAGTATCTTTGAAGGAATAGTGTTGCCTTGGTTTTGCTATAGTCACATCACAAACTGTCATTACTATTTTTTTTATAAACTACGTGAAGTGGAACTGTAATAATGACATTGTTTGCATTTTTTATTTATCCAAAGCTTGAATTGTTTCGATAATCCAAGACACCTAAATGTAAATTTGCATTATATTACACAATGCTCTCTACAGTTGAAACACTAGTAGGACTGAAAACAGTCAATACAATTTTATGTAGCACAGGTATGTGACCGTGTGCAACAAACTCAGAAACCAGCTATTATTGACTCTAGCTAGCATGCTACGATAAAACTAATCTCTTTCGGCTTTTAGGGGTCGCCACAGCGGAGCTCCAGTCCGCTAATGACTGGCAGTGGATTTTTACGGTGCCGAGGTGCCAGCCTGACACCCAACCTTCAAAGAAGGCACACCCATTCACGCACGCACCTACCTGAATGTCTATTGTCACTCGACCGTGGGGAGGACATGCAGACTCCACACAGAAGGCGCTCCAGCCAAGAATCGAACCGGAGAACATCTTGCTGTGAGGCGACAAAGCATGCTACGATATACAACACAGATCAACAGTATAAGCAATGTGGCTTCAACCTATTTATGACTATAGTTCTGACAGCTCAGTTTACATTTTTTGCTTGTTTGTTTCTAGATTCACAATATAAAGTATAGAATAGGCTGTCAGAAATATGGCCAGAAACAGACAAAGCACACATTACACATTACACAGCAACTGCAATTAGTGTTAACTAGTAGGCAGTTTGAGCCTTGCAATGCCCGAATACTAATTAGAAGTTTATACAGCAAGCCAAAAAGCAATTCTTTGAATGGTTAAATTACTCAAATGTCTTAGCCTTACTATACAGAGAGATTATGTGCCCTAGCTCATAAAAACACAGTATTGCACAAGACAAGAGATCGCCGGTGAATTGAAATGTGTAATACCAGTTTATTAAATTTAGAAAAATGGGAAAATCCTCATTAAGCAAGTAGACCATTCATCAAGGGAGTTAAAGGCTCTTGACCCATAAACTACTTCTCATCTTAGTGATAAATACAAACAAGAGATAACGTTTTTGATACTTTCACAAGAAATTCACACAGGTAGAAAATTTACATGAGTACTCAGAGATCATTCTTTCCCAGTACCACTTTATCCAGTCCAGAATAGAGGAGATGCAAAAGTCTACCCTGGCAGGTACTGGACATAAAGACATGGAATATTCTGGACAGGCAACAGTCCAAAAGACACACATGCACACATACACAAGCAATCTGCAGAACCACTAGCTTAATCTACTGGTAAGGTTTAAAGATATGGAATGATATTGGAGCTGCTGCTGAAAACTCATAAGGACAAAGGGAGGCCCATTTGTAGACTTCAGAGAAAAGGTACTTCAGTTAGAAATTGAGCCATTCAACCAATCACTGTAAGGCAGCAATGCTTACAATTATACCTCTCTACTTACTTGACCATCAGTAAAACACAGTTCCAGCACTCTCAATCAGGCATGTTAGTGAACAGACCCTAGAAATGCAGCCCTGCATCAGTCACATTTCTTACAGTGTTTGACAACCTGGGAAAACAAGCCGCAAGCTCAAACACTGTCTGCTTCTTAGACATATCCTGGATGCCCTCTGCTTTAACCCATTATCTTATCCAACAGGGACTGCTGGAAGGAAAGCATGTGAGGCTCTTAGGTCAAGGCTCTGCAGAAGAGAGTAGCAGCAGTAAACACATACGCATTTTTCCTTTCTGCCACTTACATATTTCTACTTGTTTTAACTCAATCAAGGGTGAACATTAACAACAGTACTGGCAACAGTCAGTCATAATGGCTTGTGATCCTCCTCATTTATCCAGCCTGCTTACAGTTGCAAAAACAGTGATGTCTTACCTTCTTTGAACAGATCAATAAAAGCTGATGTACATAAATATGCGACTTTCTTTTGAAACGTACACAGATGGTGCTGAGAGGTTGCACCCTTGCTTGAAGCTAGGGTCACCACAACAGGATCAGCTAAATTATTTTTATAAATATACTTGGGGGAAGACTTTACCCTACAAGAGTAGTAAGGTTTCCTTGGAGCTGGGTCGAGGGGCGGATTCGGGCTTAACAGATGCATTTGAAAATACATCCTTCAGTATATCTAGTAGAACCATAATATCCAAAGCTACCCTGAATATGGAACGGAGACTCCAAGCAGTAGTGCAAAACACAAATTTATTCAGCAAGCAAAACACACATTAACGCTATACACACACTACGTTTTCGTTTCAATTGCTTCTTCAGATGTGGACTGAATCCTAACAGTTTACATTTATAATGCCTCCGATACCAAAATTCCATAAATTAACCTATCACATGGAGTAAGAGCTAACTTAATTGATACAGAAGTTAATAAACAAACTACTATACATTTCCAAGTAACATCATATAGGATATTGTTTAAAAATGAACAAAATCACAAAATATATTTATTAATTTAATATAAACCAGATCCTTGTCTCAAAAAACAATAAATATGATAAATACAATAATAAACTGCATAAATTATTAAAATGTTAAAAAATCCATTGCTAAGAACACTCATATTAATTCATATTAAAAGGACATGAAGCTCTATCTAGTGTTCACCAGAAATGCATCTTAAAAGCTTCATGCATTTCATTTTGGAGAATACTTAAATGCTTAAAATGCATAAGAATTGTATTTAAATTGCTTTAAAAACATACTATATAAATACATGTTTGTTTTAATTCATAAGTTTAAATACTTAAAAACTCCATTATTCTAAGGGAAGAAAAACTGCTGCAAAATCCTTGATCAAGGAAAACATAATATTAAAAAAGCTCTTTTATAGATCAGATACATGCCTGTTAGCGAGACACAGTGTCTTACAGTTTTAGCAGACTTTAATTTAAGAACAAGGGCTATCGAAATGTGGTCATTCAACCCTGGAAATTTATTAGCTTGAATGGTGATCTGCCACCATAGCTCCCTGTATTCCAAAGTCTCCTCCCATAAACCACCCCTACCATCTGTTTTCACACTTTCAATGACAAAAAACTTATACTGAGCATTAATACATTTTTGTTTGTGTCTGGATAAAGCATTAGTCTCCTTGTTAGTTGAAATGTCATAAATGTGCTTATAAATTATTTTTCTGAGCTTACGTTCAGTCTTACCGACATAAAATGCCTGGTAGGACTGACATAACGCTAAGTACACTAATCCACTAAAGTCACAGGTACTATACTCTTTACCCGTAACCATAGTATTTCTGCTCTCTAAGTGGATACTTTCCTTATTAACAATGAAACAACACTGGGAACAGCGGTCACATTTAAAAGTTCCATTTCTTGTTCTTGTCATCCTATTCCGAGTTTCTTCCTTTTCCAACAAATTTTTCAAACTAAATGAATTTTTAAAAACTACTTTCAATTTATCCTTAGATATTTTCTCAAGGTCTGTAAAAGATATAAACCTGTTCCATTCAGTATCCACAACATTCCTGATCAGGTTAGAACTTCCATTATATTCCATTACTAAGACCTTTCCATGAGGATTCTGATTAGTCTGTGTCCCTGTAACCCCATTTGGAAGACTGATGCCTAGAATAGGTATGAACATATCTATCCTTCTTTCACTTCTTTTTCCATCTGGTCAACCAACCAATTTGGGTAGTTTCTAGCATTAAAGAATTGTCTTAGTAACCTCATCTCTTTTAAAAACGCTTCATTATTCGAGGTCATTCTATTTAACCTAATATACTGCCCCTTAATATTCTTTATGTAATGCAAAGGGTGAGCACTATTGTACTGTAGATACGAGTTTGAAAAAGTACTTTTTATAAATATTTTTGAATTAAATTCAGTTATTTACTATGGTTACAGGTAAAGAATATAGTAACTGTGACTCTACTGGATTAGTGTACTTAGCATTATGTCAGTCCTGCCAGGCATTTTATGTCGGTAAGACTGAACGTAAGCTAAGGAAAAGAATTTATGAGCACGTTTATGACATTTCAACTAACAAGGAGACTAATGCTTTATAGAAACATAAGCAAAAATATATTAATGCACAATATAAGTTTTGGGTTCCTATCACGTAGTCAAAATTTTACAAGTTCAAACCACATACATTCGAATTTGTAAAAGTTCGAGCATTTGAATGGAAATCTCCATAAAAGGAGGTTTCCATTCACTTCAATGTGGTGCAATCTTGGAGTTGGTATATTTAAGTATAAGGGGGTATGGGGGGGGGCTTGCCCCCCTTGCTTAAAACAAGTTTTAGTTTTGTGCGTTGTGTAGTTATTTTTTTCGAAGTTCTGTAACTTCGAACATAATGGTTCGACCATTAGGTGTTGGGAGTTAAGGAACTTCTACTATCTAATATAGACCCTAAGTTTTTTGGCACTGAAAGTGTGAAAACAGATGGTAGGGGTGGTTTATGGGAGGAGACTTTGGAATACTGGGAGATATGGTGGCAAATCACCCGTCAAGCTAATAAATTTCCAGGGTTGAATGACCACAT
The DNA here is from genome assembly GCF_019279795.1 of Protopterus annectens. Classification (NCBI taxonomy): domain Eukaryota; kingdom Metazoa; phylum Chordata; order Ceratodontiformes; family Protopteridae; genus Protopterus; species Protopterus annectens. The sequence goes on along the minus strand of NC_056751.1, from coordinate 309,688,652 downwards.
TCTGATAACCCCTGTTCTTAAATGAAGGTCTACTAAACTGTAAGACACTGTCTCTCGCAAACAGGCATGTATCGGATCTATAAAATAGCTTTTTTAATATTATGTTTTCCTTGATCGAGGATTTTGCAGAAGTTTTTCTTTCCTTAGAATAATGGAGTTTTAAAGTATTTAAACATATGAATTAAAACAAACATGTATTTATATAATTTGTTTTTAAAGCAATTTAAATACAATTCTTATGCAATTTAAACATTTAAAATATTCTCCAAAGTGAAATACATATAGCTTTTAACAGTCTTCTTCTTCTTTCGGCTTTTCCCACTTAGAGGTCGCCACAGTGGATCACCTGTCCGCTCATGATTGTCACTGGAGTTTTACGGTGTTGAGTTGCCAGCCCGGCGCCCAACCTTTCACAGAAGGCACACATGCACGCACTCAAGCCTAGGGCCAAATTAGATTGTCCAATCCACCTACAGCATGTCTTTGGGATGTGGGAGGAAACCGGAGCACCCGGAGGAAGCCCATCCGACCACAGGGAGGACATGCAGACTCCACACAGAAGGCACCCCAGCCAAGGATCGAACTGGAGAACCTGTTGCTTTGAGGCGGCAACGCTAACTGCTGCACCACCGCGGCCGCCATACAGCTTTTAAGAGTGAATGGGTTTAACTGTTTTAAGATACATTTCTGGTAAACACCACTAGATGGAGCTTCATGTCCTTTCAATATGAATTAATATGAGTGTTCTTAGCAATGGATTTTTTAACATTTAATATTTTATGCAGTTTATTATTATTGTATTTGTCATATTTATTGTTTTTTGAGACAAGGATCTGTTTTATATTAAATTAATAAATGTATCTTGCGATTGTGTTCATTTTTAAACAATATCCTATATGATGTTACTAGGAAATGTGGGCGTCCACGGTGGTGCAGTGGTTAGCATTGCCACCTCACAGCAAGAGGTTCTCCGGTTCGATCCTCGGCTGGGGTGCCTTCTGTGCAGAGTCTGCATGTCCTCCCTGTGGTAGAGTGGGTTTCCTCCGGGTGCTCCGGTTTCCTCCCACATCCCAAAGACATGCTGCAGGTGGATTGGACACTCTAAATTGGCCCTAGGTGTGCGTGTGAGTGTGCCTTCTGTGGAAGGTTGGGCGCCGGGCTGGCAACTCGACACCGTAAAACTCCACTGCCATTCAATGTGCGGACAAGGTGATCCGCTGTGGCGACCCCTAACCGGGAAAAGCCGAAAGAAGAAGAAGATGTTACTAGGAAATGTATAGTAGTTAGTTTATTAACTTTTGTATCAATTAAGTTAGCTCTTTCTCCATGTGATAGGTTAATTGATGGAATTTTGGTATTGGAGGCATTATAAATGCAAACTGTTAGGATTCAGTTCATATCTGAAGAAGCAATTGAAACGAAAACGTAGTGAGTGTTTTGCTTGCTGAATAAATGTGTGATTTGCACTACTGCTTTGGAGTCTCCGTTCCATATTCAGGGTAGCTTTGGATTTTATAGTGATTTTTGGTGCCTTGGTGTACTTTTTGGTAGCTAGTAGAACCACGTGAGGTACCCCAACTACAGACTCACAACAAGTTATGTGCTAGATGAATTGCCTGCAACATAAACGGAACCTGCCAGAGGGACAGATACGAGTCTCAAGGATCCCTGTACTATGGCATAAGCCCCCCATCTACATGAAGCAGAGTTCATCTCTGACCCTATTCAAAAGGAACCTTAATCACTGGATGGAAAATTACAAATTCACCACTGGTTTAGCCCCCGTGTCTCTGATGGACAGAGGTTAACAGTAAATAAATTAATCCCCAACTGACCTACCCTCACATAACCTTTAGCTACCTCTTTACTAACATACCCCACCATATAGGCGTCCAAGGAACTCTGGGGAAAACAAAAATGGGTTGGGTTGCACTGCTAGGCTTGTAAAGACTATGGTGGTCATTAGTCCACTATAAGCCTATGAAAGAAAAGCTAGTGCACTAGGCTAAGGCAGGCTCACGTACACTGCATCTGAGCTGGGCCTCTAAATATTACTTCTCTCCAATAGAAAAGCTTCCTTCATTCGATAAGCGTCTCCAAAGAACAACTCTTTTAGTGCAGAAGCAGAGTAAAGAGTGTCCTTGGGAGTGTCTCACTCAATCTTCAGAAGGGATATGTTTGACATAAGCCAGTTTATCTACCTCTAAATCATGGGAGCCAGAATCCTCAAGTGAAAGTTCCCATCCTTCTGTTTTTAGGAGGGGCCCCATCACTTCTGGTGTTTCTAGGTCTGGACTTTTGTATTTCAAAAAAGACACGAAAACATCAGTAAGTTCAAACAATGAATAAGAAGGCGGCTAGGAAATGAAGGGACTGAGGCACAGCTTGATCTAGGCCAAATCAAGTTACCAGGCACTGGTTTGGTCTTTTGATATTAAACTTACGGCTTCAGATACAGTTGCCCTGGAGGTTCTCAGGTGGGGGATGAAGACCTTAATCTGGTCTCTGGGAATTTCCATTTGTACTGAAGTTCCAGGGAACCCTCCTTCCCCTTCTGAGGACATTGGCTTCCAAAACTAATGGGCCTTTAGTCTCAGTATGAATGGCAGGGATGTCGATCCAGGAGGACATCTGAGATGCTGGTGATAACTCAGACATAGTTAAAACCTGCTACAGCCTCTGAAGAGATTTTTGATAACCCGATTACGGCTTAGTATGCCTTGATGACAAAAAAAAAATGGGGTGGCATCGGACTACCCTAGCAAAATAACCTCCAGCTTTCTCTATACCACAAATCACTTCCATTTTTCTCAAAAGCAGAAACCCTGATCTGCCTTCTAAACACCATTATCTCTACTTGCATAAAGGTCCCCTATATCACACCCACTGGCAGTTCCATCTTTAATATACTGGGTGAAAGTATCTCCTGGCTATTTTACAATATGATAGAAATTATATTTTACAGGAACAAGTGCATTTCCTGAAAAGCTTCAACACAGCCAAAACCTATTTCAGATCATGCATGGATGAAAATAATGTAATGAAGTAAAAAGTGAGAGAGGAATTTATCTTCAGAAGGTATAGGTACGAGACTAAAGTATGGTACAAATAAAAGAAAAAATGATGTAGTTAAGTAGTAGTGTCAAGTAATTAAAGGGGCTATAAGGATTTAGGGGAATCTCACAGAGCAATAGGAGGAACAACTACAGAATGCTAAAGAGAAAATGAGAGAATACTTGGATAATGTCTGAGTTTAGAAAGAGTGCTGTTAAGCAACAATTCCTGAAATCAGCTCCAGAGTGCAAAAACTTTCAGCACAGCACATTAGGCAACAGAGTAGAAAGAGATGTTGCCACATTTAGACAGCCTATGGCAAAAAAAAAATAACCAGAGATCATAAAGAGACATTTTGGAAATTTTATGAACATTTGTATAAGGCAGAGGAATGTGGAAACCACACACACACACATGGAAATATTTATGGAAGACTTAATGATACCAAGACTAGAAGAAGATGAGGCTTAACAACTAATAGTCAAGACAGAGGGAGATGAAATAAAAATGGTTATGTATAACCTGCAGGGAAGTCTCCAAGAACAGACGGTGCTCCTGTGGAAGTTCTGATGTTAGGTGGGAAGAAACTGATGAAGATCTGGAAGACTTTCTTCAATAGAAATTTAAAAGGGAAAGTACCAGCATCTTGGAAGAATGCTGTGGTGGCTTGATTACCTAAAGAGGGTGAAGACTTGTTTGACCCAGCTTCACACAGACCCATTTCAATTTTAAACCAGGACTATAAAGTGTTTATGTCTATACTACCTAAAAGAAAGGCAGAGGTGTCAAAATTAATAAGACATGGATTGTTGCAGTTATGTGGGGGGCTGGCAAACATTTGACAACTTTAACAGAACAATGATGAACTAGAGGGAAGCAAAAATTAAGAAAATACTGCTGTTGTTGGTGGGTCTTGATGCAGAAAAAGCATCCAACAGAGTAAGGTGGGATTTTATGAGTATGGCATTGGAAGCATTTGGATTCGCTGATATAAGGTCAATTAGGAGGGATACATGAAGGATCAGAGGCAAGAGTTCAACTGAGAGGTCTCCTCTCTGACTAACAGTGCTAGAACAGAGTTACCAGGCAGGGGTGTTCCTCCTTCCCCCTTTTTATTTGCTTTCTATTTGGAGCCACTGGCAAAGAAAATAAGGGACTTAAATTCAAGAAAATCATTGATATGGTACTCAAGAAAAATTGGCTTTACTTGCAAATTATATTATTTTGTACTTGATAAATCCAGAAAAGGACTTCTCATTGATATGAAACATTTTAATACAGTTTCAATTTTTTCCAGGATAGAATTAAAGAACATAAAACAAAGACTATAGCCATAAATTATGTACCCACTCACCACTTGGTTCAGCAATACCCTACGGGGACATGACAAGATGATGTATTTAGGAGTATGGATTAAAAAAGCTTCTGCAACGGTAGCTGAGGATGTGTGGGAAAAGACTCAAAATTTAACACAAAAATAGAGAAACTGGAAGCTCTTGTTTATGGCTATGGACAGTAACGGTTCTATATTACAAGATCAAAGCTTTACTTAATCGAATAAGTAAAGCTTGAACTTGTAATATCAAAACTGTAAATTGTCAAACGGCCGATTTAACCCAGGGAAACACTTCCCTTGGCCGTTCTGTGGAGTATACCCGTTTCTCCAATTTGGAGCAATCTTGGAGTTGGTATACTTAGGTAGGGGGGTGTGGGGGGGGGCACAGCCCCCCACATCGAGAGGTGAGGGGGGCTAAACCCCCCACTTGATTTCAGATGTAACTTTTTTTTTTTTTTTGATTCAGCCAAGGGAAGGCTTTCCCTTGGTTCAATCGCCATTTGACAATTTTAGCTGTCAATATTACAAGATCGAGCTTTAGTTATTCGATGAACTAAAGCTTCGATGTAATATAGACACGACAGTAACATACAAGAAGTGAAAATACTTTTTAGTGCCTTTAGTTTCACATACTGATCAGGCTTTTATCATCCAGAGGAAATGTGTTGGGCAATAAATAAAAGAAATGAAGGAATTTATCTAGGAAAAAAGAGGGCAAGCGTTAAGTGGGATAAGCGGATCCTACAAATGGAAGAAGGTGGTTTAGGATTATCTGATTTGAAAGGATATTTTAGAGCTACACAGGGTAATGCTCACATACATAACATAAGCAGAAGGTTATAATTCAATGTGGAAAGGAATGATGAAGTGGGGGGAATTAAGAAATATGGAGAGAGTGGGATTTGGGATGCAGATCCTAAAGGAGAACAACACAGAGTATTACATTCATAATGTTGCAGGAAGTATTCTAAGAACTATGCCAAAACAGGTATGCCAAAACAGGAATGGAGAAAGGGGATTTTGCCAGTAGGGATGACTGCAAGTAGGGGTACAGAAAACAGTCAACAGATGGCTGGCATTTACCTGAAACAATGTCAAAGGAACCAGGCTACTGGGAGCAAACAACTAGGTAACAGAGTGGGATGAGGCCAAGGAGGGGTATGGACTACACATTACATGCTCCCTTCCGTATCAGAGATTGACAGAGTATAGGTAAGGAGAAAGGGATATGGACTCCTACATGAAATACCCTCTCCAATACAGGTTTTAGTCAAATCTAGAATAAAAGCTGCTGCTAAAACAATAGATCATTAAAGGGGTATATACAACACTGCACGTTAACTATAAGAATCAATCACAGGAGGTTAGAAAAGACTGGGCAGAGTAAGGTTGGAAAATCAATTTACAGGGGAACAATGGGAGGACAATATGCATGCAATGAAGTATAAAAGGGTTAGAATTTTTGCTTGAAAGTGTTTGCACAGGTATTTTTTGATACCCCAAGCATACTTCAAAGAATTTTTCCACAGGCAGACAAGCAAATGTTGGAGGTGTGACGGGGAAGAAAGACCTAATTGAGCATATTATTATTTGGTACTATAATGAGTTGGCAGACTAAAATTTCTTATGAAGTACTCTGTCAGAAATACTGGAGGAGCAAATGGTTGTAACCAAGGAAATGATTCTTTTGAGTTTGGGCACAGAATCTGAATTTTATAGACATAGCAAGGCTTTAAGTTTAATTTTGTTGGCTGCCAAAGAAAAACTGCTAGAACATGGACATTAAAATCTAAACCAACTGAATTTGAAGTATTGAATATTGTAAAAAGATATAAAAGAGGTCTTCAGAAAAGGGAAGGAGCAAATTACAAAGGAATGGATGGAATTTGTGGGAATAATACAGGCAGAATAATGTTCAGCAAGAGGAGTGAGGTTTAAGGGGAAGTCAGGAATCGAGTGACATGGAATGTTGGACTGAAAGACCGTTAATATAAAGAAATATAACATGTAATGTATAATGTGTGCAAATGGAAAAAAAGGTTATATGGTTTGCTTTCTATTAATGTGTGCGTGTCTATGTCTTAAGTGCTATTTTGATAAAGGTGTTTTTAATTTCCAATTTTGTAACAATATTTAAAATATGTCCATGATTTTGGCCCTTTACCCCCACACATTATTTTAGCTTTGTGATGATTTCTTGTGCTAAGAAGTTGACAGGTATGCTCAGCCCTGTAGGGGAAAAAATGAATAACAGGCAAAAAAGAGAATCTGAATGTGGCCAAATAGGATCTTAAGCCTTGCAATTGCAGCACAAGATATAACTCGGAAGAGGAGAGGGGAGGACACTTCCTGTGGTACTTGTGATTGATGCAATGTAATCTATAGAATATGCAGTTAAATAGGGAGATGTTCAAATCCAGCAGGGCCTGACTGTGTGTGTGCGTGTGTGTGTAGTGCTACGTAGGACTGGCTTCGACCACAGATCTCACTTCAACTCAGGAGAAACATTTACAATGGAAGACAGATACCCCATCAATTCAGGGTGGCACAGTGACACAGCAGGTAGTGCTTTCACCTCACAAGTTCCCCAGTTTGATTGCGGCTGGGGTGCCTTTTGTGCAGTCTTAATGTCCTTCCTGTGTTTGTGTACAGCTTTTCTAGGTGTTCCGGTTTCCTCCCACATTCCGAAGACATGCAGTAGGTGGGACTGGACAATCTAAATTGGCCACAGGTATGAGTTTGTGTGTGGTACGGAAGAGTAAAAAATGCAGCACTACTTACCTGGCAGTGTGAACACTGGCTCTAGATGACAGTCTCTGCTTAAGTGATACCCCAATCCCATATGCAAAAATGGGAAAATGGGGTTGTGAATGGATGGAAGTAGAGGAGAGTGTAGCACAACACAAGAAGGCTAGCAAAAGAGCAATAGAGTTGCATAAGGACAGCAAAGACTAAAAGTTGAAAGAGACTAAAATAAAGCAAAGACAGAGTGACAGAGTTGAGCAAGCTGAGCAAAGATGGGGATTGGTCAAACATTTAGGAAAAAGGACAGGTACTGAACAAACACTTCACTTCAGGAAAGCAAGAGCAGTGTGCCAAGCTAGGCTGGATGCAAGGTAGAATGGTGAAAACAGTGGAATGACAAACACAAAAGAACATGTTCAGAATTAACTAGATGCCCTTACAGAATTAACTGAACGAACTTGCACACAGGTAACAAATGAAGTGATTCTGAGGACTTCATGACAATTCCACTGGAGGGCTATACGGCCACTTATAAAGGAAATCAAAACAAAACATTCAGAATGTGTGTGCACTAAGTTGTCTTAAGATGTAACAAAAAAGCACATCTCCTAAAAATACATGTTTCAAATACACAGCTTCAAACTGCATAGTCCAAAATAGTCAGATTTACTACCGACCTACAGTAAAATCCTTGTGGGTAGAACTGCACACTTGAGAATTTTTATCAGTGTCTCCTAGCACAATTCCTTGAAAGTTTTATGAAATACCCTTAAAGGGAAGCAATGTGTTTTTTTATATACAGGTAGTCAATGAAATACTTTAAATCCTTCCACTATCAGTCTAAAAATCTGCCTTATACCCTTGTTTCCACATGCTGCAATATACATGATTTGAGATTTGTATGCAAGTGAAATTATTGGCCAAAATGTGTGCAGTAAAACTCATACATACCTCAGAAAAGTGGGTCTCACTAGGATTATGCTTGCTGCCACCACCACACACCAATTTTACACTTTGATGCAGCAGTAGCACACATCACTTGAAGATAACACTGCATCACACACACTCTGAAATAATGAGTTTAGCACTTTCTATAACTGAGCCTCATGACATACTCTGCTAGAAAATGTCAAACTGTTTTAAGTACATACCTATATTCCTAGCACCACTAAATGAAATACATAGACATTTGGCTGCCTTATTTTCCCTCTAGTTTAAAACACAGCTATGCATTTCAGATTTTTTCAACCCACTATACACCTGAAACATATTTTGAGAGTGCTATTATAAAATAAAAACTAATAACACTTCAAAAAATATTTTCTATTACGTTAAATAGTATAGCAAACTATATAAATGTTCCTTGTCCAACCTTACACCCACATTTCAGATTGAACTATTAATCTATTAAGCCATGCCCTGTACTGTGCAACGATAACCATCCAAGTGACTCCTCCTGAAAATTACGCAAAAATATCTTGAATAAATAAAAAGATATTGCTGTTTGTAATTAAAGTCGTATCTGAGTCAGAACAGTGATCAAAAATTGACAAACTGCAACATTTGCAAAACAGTAAGCAAACTACTAACAGAGCTCAGTGGCATACCTCTCAACTGTCCCCGATTTTCAAGGACATCCCTGATTTTGACTCAAATTTTAGCTCTGTCCCTCTTAATCCCTCCTAAAACGTGTGACTTTTGGAGGAAAGGTGGTGAATTACACTTAATGAATAATGACAATAACAGTTATAGACTTCTTTTACTTCAGAAAATGTGTATTAATTCATATGCTCTGATTCTGTCAATGTTTCAAGTTAATAGCACTAATATTTTAAAAGTGTCCCTGATTTTTTCTTGACTTGTCCCTGATTCTGTTGAAATTTATCCTGATTGGTTGAGAGGTCTGCTCAGTGGCATACAGGGATGTAGCCCTGACTATGACCTACTAGATGACAAGTTCAATTAGAGGCTTCAGTTTTGGAAATTACAGGTGGGGGTATGAGGATAAGTAGTCTAGGACAGCCTATCCTGAGATGTGGGACTTGGGAACTGCATGCAATCGGGGAACAACTTGATGGTGACTGGGAACTGGTTGTCAGGCACAATACAATGGTGTGGTAGGGGTGCGTGAACAAGCTGACCACACTCAACCAACCTAGGGTATACTATTCACCATACCCTAAAATCCCTACCCTGGGTGCATACATGATGCCTACACCTTGACCTAATGCCTTTATTAAATGAGTAGCAAGAAAGGTTTTAGAGGCTGCAGAGTGTGAAGTACTTTGTAGACCATGAGGTTGCTCTCTCCTAGAGGAAACACAGTCCACCCACCCACAAGGTCACAGCAGTACGCTTTCATGACCCCTGCCCCTCCTGGACATAGATGGGGGGTGTCCTGGGGGCAGAAAGGTATAAGTGGGGCATAGTCATCAATCAGTGATAGAAGATAATGAAAGACAAAAATACATAAAAAAATACCAAAAACAAAATATATAGTGCTGTGACTTTAGGCCTAAAAATAACATTTCTTTGCAAAGTGATATTTTTATTACTTTTTATATATAGTGGCATAAAAATTATATCAACATGATTTTTAAATTAAAATTCAAGCTACAGCTATTATTTTGCCACTGAGAGAAGGGGCACAATCCATGAGAGTTTTACAGGTAATTGCGTCACTAATACTTCCAAAAAACTTTATAAGAACTCCTTAAACCATTTAAGAGATGCACGCACTTATGTACAGGAATGAAAAGCCATAAGCTGTTTTTCATTTGGGGGCAGTCATGAAAATGCCTAGTAGTAAAGGGGTTTAAAAGATTACAGTCCTGATGATTCAGAGCTCTTTTCTGTAACACATACCACAGCTGTTAAAGGTACAAAGGACATGGTCACTATGATCACTACTCTTTGCATATATTCCATATGACTCATGTTCTCCGTCACCTGAATACACACAGTAAAAACTGGAAAGCAAATACATAAATTCAGGTCTGCTTATGCATATACTAACTCTAGGATTCAGAAAGGGCTACAAGTGAATGCTATGTCCTAGTACAAGTGGCCACCCACTTGAGAATCCCCCTACTGACTCACAGACAGGACTGCTGCAGTGAGTCTACACGGTTGGTAGAAACAACATGGTGAGCCATTTCCAAAGCCATGCTAAACACTAACGAGGCATTCAAGGGAAGCAGCCATTGCATAAATTACTATGTAAAGGAAGTTATGCAGCATTCCATGTCAAAGAATTGCTTTGCTGCATTCTCCCAGTCAATGGAGGAAATCATGATACAGCTAAGGTTAGGCAAGATAAAATGGAGATGTGGTTGTGCAAGTTTATCTGCCTTTTTGTTGGCAGATTGCAGTAAGGGGGCTAAGTTAGGGGATCAATACCGTAGGTATATGCATGAGTGAATGGGAAAGTGTCTCTATGACTGCAGCTGAGCAAGGAGGGGGGGTTCATGTTGCTTGCACGTGTTTGGGTCTGACAATACGAGTGTACGCATCTCACTGTGTGAATGGCTCCGTATCCGTATAGAACAGTGAATGATGGAGGTGACTGTGCTAACATGATGAATGGGCTGCCACTGGTAATTACCAGCGATAAATGCTGTTTGGCACTAGCAGCAATTATACCAGATTCAGAGGCATGCAAATTAGCTGGTAATGACTTCTTGCTCACTATGGTTAAAACTGTCTCTGAATCACATTTTACACAGCTGTATAAACTTCAGCTTTTGGTTTGTGCAATTTACTCCTATTTATAGAATTCTTTCTGAGGTGTCTGCTGCATCACATCAAGATGCACTTTGCAGACTGTTGACAAGCTACATAGCACAGCACTGTACTTACCTTACTTCCTCTTAATGTGAGGAACCTGATCAATCTTCAGCAAACAAGGGTGGCAAGCTGAGATGAGTCCTGCCATTCAGCTGTCAGCATTAAGTAAAGCAGTGTCAGAGAAGTTTAATACCCTCACTTCCACATGGCTGAGTATGGACATGATGAATACAAGGTCATGGATGTTGTTTCAATTTCCTGTCTTGCCTGCTGTGGGCTAGATCCTGGATTTCCTAAGTTAACATTTTGCATGGAACAAGTTGTTTTTGAGATCATGTGATATATATGAGGATGGGATATTTCACACTTTTCTAAACAGTTTTCAATAAACCAAATTTTTAAGAAATAATTTCTTGAGATGTGCTACTTGGAACTACTGTCACAGTTCTACTCTTCCTTTCATTAGTGAGGTTTCTGGAAAACAGGTTAACATGCAGTTATTTTCATATCTTTAAGTTCATGATCTCTCGGACTATAGTCAGTAAGGGGCAATGAGGTTGCCCTACCTATGATTGTAAATAGCGGCCTGATGACAAGGAATCTAAGGTTACAACCAAACCTATCTCAAAATGGCATCCTGATGGCAAAGAATTTAAGGTTTCAAACAAGCCCACCTCTCTCTGATCTCTCTGATACGGAAGATCATTGTGAAAGCCTGACTAAGCACTTACCTTCCAACTGTGATCTTTCTTTCTCAGCTCTTGACTGGCTCACCTGATACATCTTGGGGAGCTCTAATCATGTAGCTTCTGAAGTAAATTTATCCAGCTGCCACCCCACTGAGCTGCGCTGTGCTTGAGGACTCTGTCTTAATTTTGTTGTGTTCACAATGTATCTGTTATTGGTGACACAGACTATCAAAGGGAAAGGCACAGTATATCATTATGCTGATAACTTTCAGCTTTTCTTCACAGGGACAAATGCTCAACCTTTTCAACTATGAAAGTTGCCTGGATTATGTCCCTTAGTGAAAGAACAGTCAGCTTAAAAGTAACAATTCAAAGATGGAGGTGAACCTGTCCGTTCATCAAAAACTTCATACCTTCCCCCACCCAGTACGCTTTTATATCAGGAACAGAAAATCAACATTTGAGAGTGGTCTTGTGCAATATGAGGTCACTGATGGACCAGGCAATGGCTAGTATTAGCTCATCTTACTGACATCGGAGAGACCTCTTCTAAATCAAGTTAACTTCTGCTGACTAAAATACAGTAGTGCATGCAGTTTTTAGTCTTTCAGTCTCAGTTTTTGCTACAACCTCTGCCTAGTTATTTCAAATGGTGACCTTGTTCATCTTCAAAGGGAGCAGAATGATGTCTATAGAATACTGAATGGCACTTCTATCATTCATATTAAACCTACTGTACGGATATATCAACTTATTAGAAGCTTGCACCCTATTTGGAGTACATCTTGCTCTTATAAAATGTCAAAATAATTTTGTTTTAACTGTACTTTTAGATTTAACTTGCTGTTTTGCTCTGTTGGACTTTAAATACAGTGCTTAGACAGAAAAACTAAAAAGAAATGAAGCTGAGTGTCTGCAAAAATATCCTGAAAGGTCTAGGTCACCACTCTACAGATGATGTTAGTAAGAAGTAGCAGTGAACATAGTAATAGGTACAGAAAAAGCAGGCTATGACATGCTAAAGAACCAAGAAAAAAATCAAAAAGTTACTGCCTACTGTGTAGATGCTCACCTTTGTAGGGGACCTATCCCCCACAACAGCAAATGGTATCAAAAAGTCTTGAAATTCGGGACTTCCATAATGGCTGCATTATGATCAAAGTTCTTCCAGTGTGACAAGTGCAACTGTGAAAACAAGCCAGTCACTTAGGGAACGTTCAGTTACTAGCTAGTAATTACACTGCCTGGATGGCAGCAGAGAAGAAATGTGGAGAAAGTAAGAGAAACTCAACCAGAAAATAAAAAAAATTCTGGCGGAGCAGAAACTTGCAGCTGCTCGTTGTCTTTTCTGTCTGTCCATTCCTCAAAGCATGGAACAGAGTCCCCATCTACATTTTTACTTGGGTGGTCTTACTGAAGGATATTCTAGAGCACAGCTGGACCAAAAGAGGCTCTAGACCTGGAATGTATGTTCAGTTTAAAGTATGAGATGAAAGTTTGTATCTTGCACCAGGTATTTTCACCTAAACTAAAAACTTGGAAAGAATACTGTAAGATTTATGGACCGATTAACAGATGATTCATAAGCCAACCCTACGTCACTCGATGGGTTGCCAACTGGCTTACTGACAGAGCCCACACTGTAAAAGTAGCTGACTCCAAATCCAGATCCAGACAAGTGGAGTACCTGAGGGTTCAGTCCTGGGACCGTTCTTGTTTGGCATCTACTTCTCTTAAGTACAGGTCAACATTAAGGGACTGTGGCTAACAAAGTTCGCAGATGACTGCAAACTGGGAGCCATTATTGAATCCCCGAATGATGTGGATACTCTACAAAAAGGCCTTACAGAAACGGATGCTTACTGCCAGAGCCATGGGCTCAAGCTCAACGCCAAAAAATGCATAGTTATCCCCTTTGGGAAAAAACATGTACCCATGAATTACCACACAGGTGGCAGTACACTAAACACCGAAAGTGTGATAAGAGACTTAGGTGGACAGTGGTCTCACCTTCGATAACCAGATCGCCACAACAGTCAGGAAATACTTCTGTGTGGCACACCTCATCACTAAGAGCTTTTCATCCAGAAAAAAGGTCACTGTCCCACTGTACTCATCCCATATTAGACCCATTATAGAATACAATGCCCCATTTGGTATGTACCTCTCAAGAAATCAGCAACAACTGGAAAGGCCGCAGAAAAAACTCACTAAAAGAATAACAGGCCTAAAGCAGATGCCCTATGCTGACCGCCTTTAAAAAACTCCAGCTAGACTCTGTCGCATATCGTCTACTCAGAGGCGATCTCTGCTCAACATACAAGACCATGTCAAATCCAGAACTGCTGGACATGATACACTTAAAGAAATCCCAACCCTCAGAGCCACACGCTCCAGGGATCTAAACCTTGTCATCACAATAAACAAAACTTGCTGGAGGGATAGGTCCCTGACCCAGAGACTCCTCAGACTCTGAAATAGAATGCCCATTACTTGTCAAGCAGAGCACCTCTTTGGCCCTCTTCAAAAGGAAACTTGACGATTGGATGGGAGAAAGGAAATTCACCCTGGGGATCATGTCAGTCACCCTGCTACACAGGGGTCCAAGGAAGTAAACAGTGTGGGAAGAAATAGCCAAGGAATTGTTATGGCTAGGCTTGTATAGGCTCTAGGGCCAATAGCCTAGTACCAACCTTTGAACAAATGTCATTAATTGGTATACTAAAAAAAGAATGCTGCAAGCAAAGCCACAGATTTAGTGGAATGAGCTTTTGGGGTGGAAGGAGGTGGCAAACCTCTTTCTTGATAGCCATATGATTTGCACTACTACAACCAGAGCAACAGGATGACTATGGCTACTGCTTTTCCCAATTTAGCAGCAGAAAAGGTTACAAATAATTGGGCAGATTTTCTGAAAAGTTTTGTCCAATGCAAGTAAAAATATAAAGTACAGTTGTGTATACTTACCATAAATGCAGATGTTTGAGTGTATTCATTGTTGCAGTCATTACATTTGGGTAATCTGCTGGCAGGTTGCCCTCAGTCGGCATGATTAACAAAGTCTTGGGTCCTGCGTCGGCTGCTGTCCCTTCTTCCATGACATCAGGGGTATAAAACATGCAGCCGATGCCATTACATCAGTTTTTCTTCTTGCCCCAGATGTCAGGTGCCCCCCAAATGTACATATATAATTTAAAAAACAAAAAATAGACCTCCAAACAAAAGCAAATACACAAACACGGCTTTTAAGCATAGTAAAAGAAAGTAGAGGTATAGTAAGAAAAACAGGGTGCTGGAGGGTGGGTAAGCAGGACTGCAACAGTGAATACACGCTAACATCTACATTTATAGTAAGTGTACACAACTGTACTATGTTGCAGTCATTACATTTGGGTAGTTTCCCAAAGCTAAGGTTGGGAGGATGGATTTATACAGTATTAGGACCAGCTATAAGGCCCTGCAGGACAGCAGCGGCAACGCCAGCTCTGGATTTAGAGAAGAAATGTAAGTGGTAATGCTTAGTGTACGTATGAACTGAGCTCCAGGTAGCAGTTTCTAGAATGTCTCTGGCAGGAACACTTCTGAGAAAGGCAGCAGAAGCAGATGCAGCCCTGGTGGAATGAGTTCTGATCCCCTGGGGGATAGTTTTACCATGGTGCATATAGCAGAAATGAACAAAATGGCTTATCCATTTGGAAATAGTCTGCTTTGAAATAGCCTTTCCCTCTGCCCCTGCAGCAAAAGCCATCAGTAGTTGTTCAAATTTTCTTAGAGATTTTGTCCTAAGTAAAATCTAAATTGTCTGTGTACATCCAAGGAGTGCAGAATTCGCTCCCCCTTGTTCTGTGGGTTGGGAAAGAAAGTTGGCAAATGAATGGTCTGATTAAGAGCCACACTGGATACCACCTTAGGTATGAAGGATGGATTGGTCCTGAGAGACACCCTGTCCGCATGAACAATAATAAAAGGCTCCACTGCCATAAGAGCCTGTAATTCAGAAATTCTTCTAGCTGAAGTTACTGCTAAAAAGAAAGCTGTTTTCAAGGAGAGAAACTAAGTCTGCAGTAGTAGCTGGCTCGAAAGGAGGGAGAGTGAGTTTTTCCAATACAAAACTGAGTTCCCAGGCAGGGGTTGGAGCTCTCCTTGGTGGTCTTAAGTTGGTGGTCTTAAGTTTTGGCCCCTCTGAGATACTGCATACTGCTTTAGCAGAGGATGAGAGAAGAGGGGAGATTCTGTGTTGTAATGAGCTGAAATGGCAGAGGCATGGATTTTTATGGAAGAAAAAGACTGGCCCTTGTGAAGCATCTCAGTTAAGTATTGTAAAATCTGAGGAATATTGGGCGTTGCTGTGTTTATTCCTTGTGATTGGTTCCAGGCACAGAATCTTTTCCATTTGTCAGCATAAGATTTTCTAGTACTGGGCCTTCTCGCCTCCAAAATAACATCCACCACAGGTTTGCTGAGGGATGCTAAAGATAAATTTAGGTGATCAGCCACGCTGCAAGATTCAAAGTTTGAAGCTGAGTGTGAAGAATTTGGTTGTTCTGCTGAGCCAGTAAGTAAGGGGTCTGAGGCAGGTGCCACGGTGGAAGGTGTGACATTGCGCAGGAATGGGTACCAGTGTTGGCGAGGCCAGTTTGGAGCAATCAGAATCATTTTTGGTTTGTCCTGTTTGACTTTTAGTAGAACTTTGGAGAGCAGAGGCAGAGGGGGAAAAGCATAGACTGATAGGTTTTTCCAGCTGAATGAGAGAGCATCCACTTTCCAATGAGTTATTGTGCAGAATTTGTCCAACTGATAGTTCTGGGGTGAGGCAAAAAGATCCATGTCTGGACTCCCCCATTTGCATGTCAACATGTTGAAAATCCATGGTTCCAGTTTCCATTCATGTGGGTCCATGAGATTTCTGCTTAGTTCATCTGCCAGAGTATTCAGCTTTCCTGGCAGGTATTGAACTTGTAGTTGTATCTGGTAGGTCAAGGCCATGTTGCACAATGCCATGGCTAGTCTGCATAGGGGGTAGGAATGTGTACCCCCCTGCTTGTTTATGTACCACATAACTGTGGTGTTGTCTTTATTATTAAATTGTCTTGGATGAAGGTAATCCTTGAAGGCTTCAGAGCATTCTGTAGAGCTAGCATCTCTTTCTGACTGATATGAAGGTGCATTTGATTTGGGCTCCATTTGCCCTGAATGCACTTCCCTGCCAGATGAGCCCCCCCAAGCATAGTCTGATGCATCTGCAGTTACAGTTTGGGTGGCAGGAGGTGGAGTGAATGGCAGTCCCTTGTTTTGGTGGCAGGCCTCTGCCCACCAAAGGAACTCTAGTTTCAGGCAAGACATGATAGGAATCATTGTTTCCAGACTGTGACAATATTGACTCCATAAACTTAAGTACCACTGAAGTTTCCTCATATGCAGGCTTGCATATGGGATTAGAAGAATGCAGGAGGCCATGAACCCCAAGGCTTGCAGAATTTGTCTTGCAGATAGCAGGGTTTTTGTGGCGACCTGTTTGAAGTAAGTCACCAATTGAATTTGTTTTTCTGGCATTAGGTAAGCCATCTGGGCAGTTGTATTCAAGCTTGCACCCAGGAATGTAATTTTTTGAGAGGGTACCATTTGTGATTTCTTTTCGCTTATTGTGTACCCCAGACAAGTTAGAACCCTTTTTAAAAATGCCAGATGCTTTAGAAGAATGTCCTTGGTTTCTGCTTGAATAAGACAATCATCCAGGTATGGAAATATTTGAATATTTCTTTGCCTGCAAAATGCAATTACTGTAGCCAGGCAATTTAAGATCCTGGGCACAGTAGATGAGCCAAAGGGCAGTGCAGAGAAAGTACAGTTTTGTACCTACCATAAATGTAGATGTTCGAGTGCTCATACAGCTGCAGTCATAACAGATGGGTTATCCAGCCGTCAGGCGGGTCCTCGGTCGGCCGAATTCCAAAGTCTAGGTCCGGCGTCGGTTGTCGTCGCTTCTTCCCTGACGTCAGTGCGGCAGGGGTATAAAAGAGGCAGCCGACGCCATTTTCTTCAGTTTTTCTTGCCCCAGATGTCAGGTGCCCCCAGAAGGAAGGCAAACATAATGTTAAGCAAAAATGCAATGTTGATAAATCAAAAACAGTAGTTGCAAGCAAATACACCATAAAAGAATACCCCAAAAAAGTTATATGAAAAGTGTTTGTCATAAGGCCTGTCCTAACAGGGGATGGAGGGAGGGAAACCTGGACTGCAGCTGTATGAGCACTCGAACATCTACATTTATGGTAGGTACAAAACTGTAATATGTTCATCGTGCATACAGCTGCAGTCATAACAGATGGGTAGAATCCCAAAGCTAAGTAAGGGTGGTAGGCACTAGGAGGGGCTAGGATGCCCTGCAGGACTGCTGTGGCAAAGCCCACTCTAGATTTAGAGTATAGTGGGAGGTGATAGTGCTTGGAGAAAGTATGCACTGAACTCCAGGTGGCTGCTTCCAAAATATCCTTGGTAGGGACCCCCCTGAGGAAGGCTGCAGAGGTAGCTGTGGCACTGGTGGAGTGGGATCTGATGCATGCAGGCACAGTTTTTCCATGAAATGAGTAACAAAAGCGTATGCAATGGGCTATCCATTTTGAAATTGTCTGTTTGGAAATAGCCTTTCCTTGAGCACCTGCAGCATAGGACACAAAGAATTGCTCAGATTTCCTGAATGGCTTTGTTCTGTCCAAATAACGAAGTTGTCTGTGAATGTCCAAGGAATGTAGTAGTCTTTCCCCTTTGTTTTGTGGATTAGGATAAAAGGTAGGTAAGTGGATAGTCTGATTCAAAGCTACACTGGATACTACCCTTAGGCATAAAGGTGGGGTTGGTTCGTAAGGAAACTCTGTCCTGATGGAAAATGATGAATGGTTGCACAGCCATGAGGGCCTGTAGCTCCGAAACCCTGCGAGCTGAGGTGACAGCCAGAAGAAAGGCTGTTTTCCTTGACAAGTACTGTAACTCTGATGTAGAAGCTGGCTCGAAGGGAGGAAGGGTCAGCTTTTCCAATACGAAGTTGAGGTCCCAAGCAGGGACTGGTAGTTTCCTTGGAGGTTTTATATTCTTTGCCCCTCTGAGGAACTGCCTTAAGAGAGGATGAGAGAATAAAGGAGGATCTGTGTTGTATTGTGCAGAAATGGCTGAAGCGTGGATCTTGATGGAGGAGAAGGAAAGTCCATTGTTTAACATCTCAGCTAGGTACTGTAAAATTTGAGATATATTTATTACCCAAGGATTCTGTCCCTTCTTTTGATTCCAGGCACAAAATCGTTTCCATTTGGCGGAGTAGGCCTTTCTAGTAGAAGGTCTTCTGGCCTCCAAGATGACATCCTGCACCTCTTTGGAGAGGAGAAACTGTTGGGAAATCAAGGAATTCTCCATGCAGCTAGATTTAGAGTTTTGAGATGGCTGTGAAGAGTTTTGTAGTTGTGCTGGGACAACAGAAGAGGGACTAGAGGTAGGATCCATGGTGGGGAATGTGTCAGGCTCTTCAGGAGCGGATACCAGTGTTGCCTTGGCCAGTCTGGAGCAATGAGAATCATTTTCGGCCTCTCTGCTCTGGCTTTTAATAGAACTTTGGGCAGCAGAGGAAGAGGCGGGAAGGCATAGACGGTCAATGTTGCCCAATTGAAGGAAAGTGCGTCCACTTTCCAGGCCTGTGGATGATAGGTCCCTGAACAAAATTTTTTCAACTGGCAATTCCTGTGGGTAGCAAAGAGATCTATGTCTGGCTGACCCCATGCCCGAGTTATCTTTGTGAAAATTTGAGGATGCAACTTCCATTCGTGTGGATCTGTCATATTTCTGCATAGTTTGTCTGCCAGTGTGTTTTCCTTCCCTGGCAGGAACTGTGCCTGTAATTGAATTTTCAATTCCAGTGCTGTGTTCCAAAGGGTCATGGCTTGCCTGCACAGGGGGTATGAATGAGTTCCCCCGTTTGTTTATGTACCACATCACCGTGGTGTTGTCTGTCCTTATCAATAGCTGGCCTGGATGCAGTAGGTCTTTGAAGGTCATAATAGCCTTTTGCATGGCTAGCATTTCCTTTTGGTTGATGTGAAAGAGCTTCTCTTTTCGTGCCCATTTTCCCTGAATGCACTGATCTGTCATGTGTGCTCCCCAGGCGTAGTCTGAGGCGTCTGTTGTGATGATTTGAGTTGCTTGAGGTACACAGAAAGGAAGACCTGTGTTTCTTTGGCAAGCTTGAGCCCACCACATAAATTCCTTTTGAAGGCATGGAATGAGTGGTATAATTGCTTCCAAGCTGTGGCTGTGTTGAGACCATAAGTTTTTTAGGTACCATTGAAGTTTCCTCACATGCAGCTTTGCACATGGGATTAGTAGGATGCAAGATGCCATGAATCCCAGAGCCTGCAGGACTTTCCTTGCAGTTAGCCTGGTGTAAGTTGACATTTTTCTGAAGTATTGAGACAGTTGCCCTTGCTTGTCTGGCGTGAGGTAGGCCATCTGGGTGGTTGTATCCAAGCTGGCACCCAGGAAAATTATTTGTTGAGAGGGTATTAGTTTTGATTTCTTTTTGTTGACTGTGTATCCCAGGAAGTTCAACAGTTTTATTACAAACGCCAGGTGCTGCAGTAGTATGTCCTTGCTGTCCGCTTGGATCAGGCAGTCGTCCAGATATGGGTAGATTTGTATCCCTTGTAGTCTGCAGAAGGAGATTACTGATGCCAGGCATTTCATAAACACTCTGGGCGCAGTAGATAAGCCAAAGAGCAATGCAGAGAATTGGTAATGGGTTGAACCTGCAAGAAATCTGAGGTATCTTCTGCAATCTTGTCTGATAGGGACATGCAGGTATGCCCCCTTGAGGTCCAATGTTACCAGCCAAGACTCCTTGCCCAGCATGGGAAGAGGCTGCTGTAATGTGAGCATCTTGAATTTTGGCACCTGAAGATATGTGTTTAGTATGGATAGGTCTAAGATAGGTCTCTAATTTTTGTCTTTCCTTGGTACCAGGAATAGTCTGGAATAAAACCCTTGACCTTGTTCTTTTGCAGGTACCTCTTGAATTGCTTTCATGTCCATGAGAGCTGAAATTTGTTTTGGTGCATCTGCCCTTTGATTTTGGGGCAGGTTTGGCATGCCTCTCATTTTTGGAAGGGTGTGAAAGTGGAACCTGTAGCCTCTCTGTCTATAATGTCCAGAATCCATTTGTCTTTTGTAACAATATGCCAATTTTTTGAGAATAATGTCAGTTTTCCGCCCAAAGATGCTGCCATTAAAGCTTTGCTTGGCAGGTGTAGGGGGAAGTCATTGTGTCTGTTTTCTAAAAGACTGTGATCTATCTTCTCCACCTCTTGGGGTTGGTGCTTGCCACTGTCTGGCTCTGAAAGTTCCTTGAGGTTGTCCTCTACCCCTTGGATGCCTGTATCTGCCCTTTTGAGGTCTGTCCGTGGCTGGAAAGGACCAATTTTTTGAAGGCCAGTTTCTGCTGAAACGTGAAGGCTGTACCTGCAGGAAATCTTTCACTGTTTGCATTGATTTCGCTTTTTCCTCCATTTTCTTTAGTACCTCCTCTGCTTTAACACCAAACAATGCATCCTTTTGAAGAGGTGCATCTAATAATTTAGCTTTGACGTGATCTGGTAAGGTTTGCTCTTTGAGCCAAGCATGCCTACGTATAACAGACCCCGTAACAGCAGCCCTACATGAGGCCTCTAAAGCATCAAAACCACACTGCAAGGTATGTTTACCCACTTGCTCTGCACCATGCAACAAATCCTGCAACTCTTTTAAATCTGGTTGTTCTGGTTGTGTCATCTTGCTTTTCAGCTGAGATATCAAAAACTGTTGATACTTTAACATATGGAACTGACAATTTAATACCCTCATGGTTAAAGTGGCCGAGGTGTACACCTTTTCCCCCCACCTTTCTAAAGATCTGGAATCTCTCTATGAAGGTAATGGATTTTTAGCAGTAGAGGCCTTAATTCCCTTGGGACCCTGTGAAATAGTTTCTGGGTCAGCAGTATGGCTTTTATATAGGAACTGGTGAGAATCAGGAACCCGGTAATACCTGTCTGGTTTAACAGGAGCTGGAGGCAAGGAATCAGGATTAAGGCTGGCTTCTGTGTACACATCATCCAATATATCTAAAACAGGAGGGATAGCCAGAGGCCTATGCTGGGGGAGCAGAAGAAATTCCCTGAGCCTTTTCTTGGAATCGGAGTAATCTTGGCCTTCCCAGTGAAAGTGTTCCCTCAATGTATGCAGGGTTACCCCAAAAGATAAGTCCTCAGGGGGGAGACCAAGGGAATAGACTCCTCTGCATCAGAGTCTTCAAATGGAGAATAGGCACAATCCTGGTCCTCAGATAGTTCTGAGGTAATAGAAGCTTGATCTGAGGAAGGGTAGTCTTCCTCTAATCTGGGCCTTTTGTCAGAGGGGGGTTGAGAACCCCTGATAAGAGTAATCAAATCCTCAGCCATTTTAAGCATCTGTTTTTTAGGCATGGTGCCTTGAGAGGGTGTCTGAGGAACCTGTTTTTTGGTTTTCATGGCTGTCTTAGATTTAGTGAAGGCTTTAATAGAGAAGGAGGAAGGCCTGAAGACCCCTTGAGAAATGGCAGGCCTGTCTAAATTCTGAGTTTCCCCGCCAGGAGTGGCATCGGTATCTGTAGTAGGAATGGGGGCCGAGGAGCCTGCGACCTCGGGTAATGAAGACACCGGTAATGCATTGTCATCGGTACTCAGGGGCTGCGTAGGCGCCTCGCTGAGTACCGGAGAGCCGGTAGTCGGCCTTAGCGTGGTATCAGTAGGTGGTGCGGACCTCGTATGTCAGTCCTTATCTTTGCGTTTTTTGCTCAAAACTGGAGTCGGAGTATCCGACGACATAATATAATTAAATTTTTTGCCAAAAAAGTGAAGGGCGAACTCCGCCCGACGCTTAATAGTGCGTTTGTTGAATCTAGCACAAAAACGGCAGACCGAGATGTCGTGATCTGGGCCTAGGCAAGGTATACAGTAAGAGTGGAAATCCTTATGCGGTATTTGCTTCCCACATGAAATGCAATTATTAACTTTGTCTGACATCGGTCTGAGGCAAGAAAAGTTTCCCCAACGGGGTACTTAGCTTTCAAGAAGACTTTGGCTGAAATACTTTCGTAAATCTCAGGAGCTGGCCAACCGGCACTTGCGAACTGCTTCTGCTTCGGGCACCGTGCGGCAAGAAAGACTGGGGAAAATGGGGTCGGCTGCCTCTTTTATACCCCTGCCGCACTGACGTCAGGGAAGAAGCGACGACAACCGACGCCGGACCTAGACTTTGGAATTCGGCCGACCGAGGACCCGCCTGACGGCAGGATAACCCATCTGTTATGACTGCAGCTGTATGCACGATGAACATCTGGTAATGCAAATAGCCTGCTTTGAAGCGGAAGTAACTTCTGCAAGATTCCCTGATTGAGATATGCAGGTAAGCCTCTTAAGTCTAGAGTTACCAACCAGGCATCTTTGCCTAGCATAGGAAGTAACTGTTGAGTCAGCATCTTGAATTTTGGAATGTCCAGAAATGTGTTTAGAGTAGTAAGTCCAGAATTGGACGCCATGATTTGTCCTTTCTGGGTACCAGGAAAAGTCTTGAATAGAAACCTTGTCCTTTTTCCTCTTCTGGTACTGGTTGAATAGCCCCCATGTTCATGAGGGACAGAACTTGTTTCTGGGCCTCTGCCCACTGCTTTGGGGGCAGGTCTGGCCATCTGTTTGGGATTGGCAACGTGTGGAAATGAAAAGTGTATACCTGGGATACTATATTTAAAAACCATTTGTCCTGGGTTATAAGTTGCCAGTTTCTTGCATGAAGTGCCAGCTTTCTCCTCAAAGGGGCGGCTAAAAGATAAGTGCATGGTGAGTGTAGAGGGAAGTCATTGAGACTGTTTACCACAGGGAGGTGTCTTGTTGGTTCCAGATTTGGAGGTGGAGGCACCCCATTGCTTTGTTCTAAAGGTCCCTTGTGACTGAAACCTGGAGCCTTTGGAATGTCTGGGTTTGACTTGAGTGGCTCTTGAAGGAACTGGAAAGGACCAGTTCTTAGTAGGCCAGTGCCTAGTAAATCTTGGAGGTTGCACGTGTAAGAAATCTTTCACAGTTTGCATAGATTTAGCTTTATCTTCCATCTTTCTTAAAACTTCTTCAGCCTTATTACCAAAAAGACGGTCCTGTTGTAAAGGAGCACACAACAATTTTGCTTTAACATGATCAGGCAGAGTTTGCTCTTTGAGCCAAGCATGCCTTAACACAGACCCAGTTACAGTAGGCCTGCAGGAGGCCTCCAAAGAATCAAAACCACATTGCAAAGTATGCTTCCCTTGTTCAGCTGAATGCAAAAAATCCTGTAAATCTTTATTTTCCACACAGTCAAAAATTACAATTTTCTGTTTAAGCAGTCCAATAATATGCTGTTGATATTTAAGCATATGAAATTGACATTATAAAACAACCAGCAGGATATGATAACTATAAGCAACAACAACAAGAAAGACCAACAGTGAGTCCCAGCTCTACTTTCCAAAAGGATAAAATATATATATATGAAATTGACAGTTTAAAGCTCTGATTGCCAAGGTTGCAGAATTGTAAACCTTCTT
The DNA here is from genome assembly GCF_019279795.1 of Protopterus annectens. Taxonomy (NCBI): domain Eukaryota; kingdom Metazoa; phylum Chordata; order Ceratodontiformes; family Protopteridae; genus Protopterus; species Protopterus annectens. The sequence continues at coordinate 309,664,411 of NC_056751.1, read as the reverse complement.
ACCCCATCTATCCAGCGCCCTGGAATCTCTATCAGAAGGGGTAGAATTTTTAGCAGTAGAGACCTTAATGCCCTTGGGACCCTGAGAAATGGTTTCAGGATCTGCAATAGGATTTTTGAAAATGAATTAGTGGGAGTCAGGAACCCTATAGTATCTGTCTGGCTTACAAGGAGACGGAGGGAGAGAATCAGGAGCCATACTAGATTCTGAAAAAAACATCAACAATGTCAAGAACAGGAGGTATAGCCAAAGGCCTATGCTGAGGAAGAAGAAGAAAATCCCTAAGTCTCTTTTTAGATTCAGAGAAATCCTGACTTTCCCACTGGAAATGTTCCCTTAAGGTATGTAAAGTTTACCCAAAAGAAAAATTCTCAAGCGGAGAACCAGAAGGAATGGAATCTTATGCATCAGAGTCCTCGTAAGTAGGTATAGACAAATCCTGTTCATTAGAAGAGTCAGAAGAAATAGAATCCTGTTCAGAAGATTCATAATCAATGTCTTGCCTAGTCCTCTTAGGAGGAGTTTGGCTATCCCTGATCAGAGTAATTAAATCTTCAGCCATTTTGATCATTTGTTTTTTAGGCATAGGGGCCTGCACATGTGGTCCAGGAGTCAGTTTTTTAGACATAGATTTAGATTATGGCCTTAGTTTTGAAGATGGTGTCGGTCTAATATACAAATCTGTAGGCCTGAAAACACCCTCAGAAGCCGGTGCCTGCACAGTGGCTTCGGACCCACCTATGGTAGAGACATCCGCGGGTTCCATAATTGAAGCATCTCGTGGCATACCGGGCTCCGAATGGGTCTCAGTAGAGGCCTGCGAATCAGAGGTAGCTGGTATCAGGGGCTGCAAAAGCGCCTCACTGAGTACCGGCGAACTGGTGACTGGCTTAGGAGAAGCGTCGTCAGTTTTAGACCTAGACGGTCTTTTTCTTTGCGTTTTTTAGGTATTCCGGTAGTCGGATTGCTAACCGACGACATTTCTGGATAATTAAATCGTGAGCCAAAATATTTAGAAGCAAAAATATACCGATGTTTAATAGTGCGTTGATTAAATTTAGCACAAAATCGACAGCAAGGTATGTTGTGATCAGAGCCTAGGCAAGGAATACAGTACAAATGAAAACCCTTATGAGGTATTTTCTTCCCACAAGTAATGCAATTATTAACTTTTACTGACACCAGTAAGGAGCAAATAAAAGTTTCCCCAACGGGGTACTTCGCTTTTAGTTGAAGACTTCGGTTCTGAAACTCGAAAACAAAAATTTCAGGAGTCGGCCGACTGGCACTTGTGAACTGCTTCTGCTTCGGGTACCGCACGGCAAGAAAGACTGATGTAATGGCGCCTGCTGCATGTTTTATACCCCGGTCGACCTGACGTCATAGAAGAAGGGACAGCAACCGACGCAGGACCCAAGACTATGTTAATCAGGCCAACTGAGGGCAACCTGCCAGCAGATTACCCAAATGTACTGACTGCAACAGTGAAACACAAAACATCTGACAAACATCTAGCAAATGCAAGGTATTTTCACCTAAACTAAAAACTTTGAAAGAATACTGTAAGATTTATGGAATGATTAACAGATTACTCAGAAGCCAACTTAGGGAAAAAAAGAGAGGCTGGTTTTCAGTGACACTGTCTTTGTGAAAAATTAGATAAGGAGGGTCTGAGGAAAAGGCATACAGCTCATAAACTCTCCTGGTAGAAGTGTAAGCGACCAGAACTAAGATCTTCCAGGATAAAAAAGTTTAGGTCAACCCTAGCAGGAGGTTTAAATAGGGGACCACTCAATGCTTAGAATAAAATAGTAATGTCCCACGGAGGAACTAGATCTCTAAACTGTGGGTGAAGAAGAAATGTTCCTTGAAGGAAAGCCTTAGATAATTTAAGAGATGCTATGCACATGTAATTTTCATCCACATGAAAAACAATATCACAGCAATCTGACCTTCGAGGAGTAGCTGGTTTTACAATGAAAAAAAGGTCCAAAATTGCTGGAAGAGGGTTATTATTTCAAGTGCACAAATAGAAAACCTTTTCCATTTGCTCTTGAAAATTTTCCTATTACAGGGTTTTTGGAAAAGAAAATCGGGACAACTGAAGATGAAAACGTAGACCGTTGAACCATCACTAGAATTGGAGAAACCATGTGATCAGTTTGAAAGCTTGAATGTTCGGGCGAGGTGACCCCAACAGGTAAAAGAGAAGATCTGGGGACTGAGCCCAGCACCCGGGGAGGGTGGATGGGATGAAGTCAGAGAAAAGAATACCACACTTGGCGAGGCGAATAATGGGGCTAAGAGGATGACTCTGACCTTCATCGCAGATGCTTTCTTTAGAAACTCTGCAATCAAGGGTGTTGGGAGTAAATGCATAAAAGAACAATGATGCGTTAGAGTATCCCCAAAGGAAACCCTTGGACAATCTATGAGATGCTATGGGTGTGTAACTTTCACACAATATAAAGAGGATATCACGGCTCACTAAACTCTGAGTGGAGCAGCTGGCTCCAAAATGAAAAAGATGGGCAAGGAAACCCAAAATTGCTGGAACAGGAGCATAAAGGAGTACCGGAGGCATTACAGCATCCCTAGGTGATGCCCCTCTTGGGGAATTGCAGTGAACTTGCTGCATTTGGTGTTGTGGGAAGAAGTAAAGAGGTTGCAACAAGGTTGGTCTCAATGGCTGGAAATACGCTATATTACTAATGGATTGAGGGTCCACTAGTGAGGGAGTAGAACAGACCTGCTCAACCTGTCTGCAAGGATACTGGATTTCTCTACAGTATGCAGTTATTAGAAAATGAAAAGAAGATATCACCCACTGCCACACGCTCATGGCCTCTTGGCACAAAGGGAAAGATCTGGTTCCCTCTTTGTTGACATACCAAATTGTCATGTGTGTGTGTGTCTGTTTAGAGATCACACTTAAAAGGACAGAGTCCTGAAAAGCCTGCAATACTAGGAGAACTGCTCTCATTTACATTATACTGATTTGAACACTGGCTTTTGTTTGGGACCATGTCCCTTGGACTGTTTATCCCACATAATGCCCCACCCCCACCCCAGTTGGGAAACACCTGTGGTTGCTGTGGCTTGAGGGAAGGAAGAATGAAAGGACTTCTTTGTAGAACATATGGAGATTCCAGCCACCACCATGTGTGCGCTCTACAAATGTTTATTAGTGACAACTGAAAGGACAAGGGCTGTTTCCTGACTGACCATTGAACTGCCAGAGTTCTCTGAAGTACCTGCATGTAGCATCTGGACAGGGAGACTAGTGTGACAGAAGCTGCAACTGAGCCTAGAAGGCAAATAATTAGCTTTGTCAGTGGCTTTTGGTGGCATAAGACATCCTAAGCTTGTTGGTGAAACAATGCAACTCTTGTCTAACAGCCTTGCTATCTGAAGTTGTTTCTCTAAAGGTACTCCAATAAATTTAAGTGACTGAACTGGGTTTGGCTTGGATTTTACCAGATTCGCTGTAATCCCCAATGAACAGATCCTTGGTAGTGGTGGCAATAAACCAGTCATCCAAAAACAGGAATACCCAGAAACCCTGCAGTCGTAGATGAGCAGACACTACTCCAATACATTTGGTAAACATTCAGAGGGACTGCGGCGAGACCAAAAGGCAGTGATCTGAATTGGAAATGACTGGTTCCCAGCTGGAACTGAAGATTGTTCCTGGAGCAACTAACCATTTTGTATGTGATAGTACAGATCATGAAGATCTATCAAGCACACCTAGTCATTCTTCCATAGTAAAGGAAGAATGGACTGACCCGTGACGATCTGGAATTTTGTCTGCTTCACTAACTTGTTCAAGAGATGTAGGTCCAAAATTGGCCTTAGGTCTCCATTTTTCATTGGCACTAAAAACAAACAATCTTGAGTAAGTTATGAAGCCTCTCTGGTAATGATCCTCTGTACCCATTAGTTTTGAGTGACAGACATCCAGGTTGTTGGGTGCAGGGATAAACACTTCCCAAATGTTTCTAAAGAACGACAGTTGGGCGAGTGCTCCAGAGTGCTGGAAAGGCTTTGCCGAGAAAGGAAATCTGGAGCCCCGGTTTTGCATGTCACCTCCGTACCTTGGATGATGTCCATTATAAAAGTTTCCCCCCTCTGCCTCAGGGAGCACTCCCTTCAGAAGTATCAAGTGCAAAACACTGGGATTTATGAAACCAAATTCTCTTTCCTCCCTTCTAGTTTCTGGAAAAGGTCCTTTCACAGGTGGAGAGTTTAATCCTTACCACAGACAGGGATTTGACATCCTTCTCACTTATTGGGATAATCTCAACCCTGGGACCAAAAAGTGTGCTCCATCATATGGGGTGTTGATGAAAGAGGTCTTGAAATGTCACACAACTGCATCCAGGCATGCCTTCTTATGGAAATACCTGTGTTAGCAAACAATACATTTTTTAAAATCGGAAGGCTTATTTGCCATCCTAAAATAAGACACAGAAAAATTACCCCTTTTAAAATAAGGAAATTACTGTAAAGCAATAGCCCCCTTTTTTGTGGTAAAGCCCCACGTCAGCAGCAAAAGGAATTAAAGGCAAAAAAGAAAAATACAGAAGTGGGGGTGGGCAGAGAAGAAAGTGCACAAAGTGCTAGTACAAGGGCAGGACATATAACAGAAATAGAAAACTCAACCCCAAATACTTACTTCACCAAGAAAAATTCACTTAAGTCTTTCCTAAACACCAAAATCTGTCAATCGCTAATGGTGTCAAACAAGATTTGAGGTAGCTTGCTCTTTACATAGGGATTATGGGTAAAGAGAGGTGCCTGAGCACCTGATCTAAACCTTAGAACTGGCCAAAGTCAGACCCGAGACCCATACATTCAGGAATGGACAAATTGGAAGGATTAGACTGTACTTATTTTTTGAAAGAACAAGTAAGCAACTGGACTGCCATTCCATAGCAGGATTTGCTGATTGAAAGGGCTTACTGATGTATGCACCAAATCTTGCCATGAGAAATCAGTCAAGACCTACATTAGTAAATGTCTAATCATACCAGCACAAAGAGTTGCTCCAGACAAAACTGTGACAGAAGGAAATGCATTAAAAACTGTGGATAGAGTGCTTGTAGAAAAGTATTTAGTGCACAGCAGGCAGAAGAGAAGCAAGTCTAACTTAGCAATCAGGGAGAGCCGAAAGGTAAGAGTGAGTTTCAAGATGTTGTATCCAGCTTTCTTCAGAATATTTTTCCTGGAGGATCAAAGACATTTTTGGATGCAGAACTTGCTAAGAATGAAACAAAGTTCAGGCAACAAAGAATGAGCCAGCAAGCAAAGTAGACTTTGCTTCTGTTTCTTCTGACTGTAACAAACTCCACACATTGACTTTGCCAATATCCAAAAAAATACACGAGTGGCAGAAAAATATGCAGGAGCTGACTACAAGAACCAGATGAAGAAAATAGGCAGGAAGTGTGAAAACAGAGAAGGCCAACAGACTTTTGTGTTTATGGCTACATTTCAGTAAATGGCTACTAAGTGTACTGCCTGGATGCCAGTAAAGAAGAAATACAGAGCACCAGGAATAAAATCAGCTACAAAAAGTAAGGAAGAAACACTTACTAGGGAAAGTTCTGCAACTGTTCAGCAAAAAGTAATGAAACCTCCAGACATGACTTCCAGTAACCTATAGGAAGATGCAAGACAACTGCACACACACACACCTGGTTAAAAAAATAAACAAAACACTGATGGAGTATATCAACACAAACTACAAAAGGCTAGAAAAAAATGGAAGAACAGATATTCAGATGAGGCGATAAAGCTGCAAAAATGGCTGAAATGAAGAAAAAGCTGCTCAAGAAGAGGTGTTTCAAAAATTAGAGAGTTAGAGGACAGACCACTTATGCAAAACCTGAGATTTTCAGCTATACCAGAGAAGTTAGAAGAAACGAATGCATTAATTTTATGAAATCACAAATAAACTGGACTGGTGTTCCACAGCAGGACTTGTTATTTGAAAGGGCACATTGTGTGTATGCCCCAAACTTGACCATGAGAAAGTGACCTAGACCATTAATAGATGCAATCCTACCAGCAGAAAGAGTAGATTCTGACAAAACTGTGGAAGGAGGACAAAAACCAAAGTGGGAGACAGGAGAGTGTTTGTGGAGAATGATTATTCATTGTACACCAGGAAGAAGAGGAGGAAATTCATTCCACTATTCAGGGAATGTTGAGATGCAGGTGTGAAATTCAAACTGCTGTACCCAGCAGTCTTCAAGGTATTCTTCCCTGGAGGGGCAAAATAATTTTTTAATGTAGTACATGCTAATGAGGAAATACAAAAATCTGTCCAACAAAAAGTGAGCTGTGAAACAGAAGGAGATTCTACTTCTTGTTCTTCTGGTAATGACGGCCACAGACAGACCTTACTTGTGGAACCTCTTCTACTGTTTCAATGGAAATGCTGGACAGAAGGAAAGAACTATGAAAGTTGACTAGAAGAATCAAGACTACGTTGGAAATGAAGCAGCGGCAGGATTAGGGAGATGGAGATGAACATGAACATCAATAAAACCAGTAACTGTGGGATTGCAAAGCAATAATTATATTTGTGAAATATGACAGAAGAGGAAAATCTGGAAATACTGGAATTTTTCAGAATCTGTTGGACTTGTGGGGACACTAAAGTAATATGCCCTACTTCATGTCATTAAGTTTGGAAAAATGCTGTAAGGAGGGGAAGAGAGGGGAGAAAGTTAACTGTAAGTAAGGAAAAGATTTCTTTCTTAATAGTACTATTTTTGTGGTATACTGTTTTCTTTGCATCCTATAAAGTTTTCTCAGTTATTTAAGTGTAAAGGGGATTGTAAATAGGCCTTGCTGTTCTTTTTCTCCCTTTCTTTCTCCCTTCTCTCTTTCTTCTGCTTCAGTTTTAACAAATGTAGGCAATGCAATGTAAAAAAGCCTGGTTAAAAGAGCATGACAAAAGAAAAAATAATGTACTTTTTCTCATTATTGTATAAGGGAATGACTAGATTAAGGACCTTAAGACTGACTTAGTAATACGTTTTAAGAGAAAGCAAGTAAATGAAAAAAAATATTGAATATGAGTTTTTTTTCTAGCAAATTAATGCAGGTTTGGTAGCAATTTTGTACCTGGCCCTCATGTTTCCATTGAAACAATCATATAAAGAGAGTTTGACTGTCTGCTTCTTATGTCTCCATGGAGACAATCTGATAAACAAAAACTCGTTACAGTCTAGTGGACAGTGATTGGCCGAGAAAAAAAAGTGAAACTGGCTAGGAGATGATATTCCCTGAAAACATTCAGGGGTTTTCCCAGCTGTGACAGCTATAAAGACAAGACAAAACCAGTCAGCATTTACTAGAAGCATAGGATGCACCATGCGTCTTAGCATGGACAACCCTTCCTTCAAGTTAACTCAAGTCTGAGTGTGGCTGTCAGTTTAGGACATTTGTTCCTATTACAAGGGTAAAATGTCAATGTTTTAAGATGCATATAGTTTTGTGTGCGAGTATTAAATGAATAGGTTTTGGGGGGTATTTTTGAGAGCTTTTAATAAAATAAAGTTTTGTAAGATGTGACATAGGCTCAAATGGATATGACAAGAAACAACTACATAAAAGTTCAACCTGCCAAACAGAGTATGCCTGTAACACAAAAGCTGGAAACAGACATTTAACGAAAAAGGTGTTACAACTTTTTAATATAATGATGCTTTATGTAATGTCTTTAAATGTTAATGGTCTCACAGATAATTACAAAAAAATAGTGAACTACACTAAAAAATGTACAGTGCACAAATAGCTATGTTACAGGAGATGGTTGTAAGTTTGATAAAGAAAGCTTTTCAGGATGGTTATTCGGCAGAATATCGGAGACAAAAGAAAAGAGGAGTACTTACATTTATTGCAAAAGGAGCTCCAATAGTTACAGAATAGGATAAAAAGATACTAAATGGCAGATTTGTAGTGCTAAGGGGCTACTGGGCAAGGGAAAAGGATTACACTGGCATGTACTTCTATTCCAACTAATACTGCTACAATGGAGCTTAAGAAAATTCTGGGAGAAATAATCTGTTTTCAGCAAAGAATATTACTTACAGGTGGGGACTGGAATTTGATTAGCAGCAGTGAAGTTGTGTCTGGGGGCTCAGAAGGGAAAGTACATCAAAGGAGGGTAGACTTTTAAAACATATGAAAATACTTGGCATGGAAGATGTGAATTCAATAACAGGAGCTTGAAGTGCATTTACATATTATTCCCCAAGATGTAAAAACTGGGATAGGCTAGACAGAATTTACATTTCACAGGAACATGTGCATTTAATTGAAGATCTTTATATGCACCCAATAACTATTTCAGATCATGCACCAATAATAACTAAAATAAAAACACAGGATAATGAAAGAAAAATGAGACACTGGCTCTTTCCCACCTATCTGTTGAATAGAGGAATTTAAACAATGGGAAGTGGAGATTATTCAGGAGCTATTCGATAGGACAGAAATTTCTTCTGAAAATATACATAGGGAGTGTGATACAATTAAGGTGGAGTTTAAAAATAGGGTAGAAAAAAAGGGAGCTATGGTTAAAAAGTAAGAAGATTTATTTAGATCGACTAACAAATGTTAAAGTACAGCAGAATAGGGGGAATCTCGACAAACAAGTAGAGGATCGACTGCAGAATGCGAAACAGAAAATAAGGGATTACCTCAATAATGTACAGGAGTTTTGAAAGATGACTGTTAAGCAACTGTTTCTGATAACACTAGAGTAAAATAACTACGCACAACAACTCGCAACAGAAAGTAGAAAGGGCTGTCACCAAGTTTAGGGAGCCTTTAACAAGGAAGGTAACGAGATCCTGTAGAGGTATTCAAAATATTTTCAGAAATTCTATGAAAGTCTGTATAAAGCAAATAAATATGGAAATCCAGAAACGATACACGTGGAATGTTTATGGAAGAATTAAATATGCCAAGGTTAGAGGTAGATGAGCATCAATTACTAGCTGCTAGGATAGGAGATAAGATAAAAATTGTGATGTATAAACAATCTACAGGAGGCTCCCTATTAAGTAAGCAAACTCTTATAGCGAACGCTCTTTAATCAACAGCTTAATGTCAAAATGGCAAAATCCCGAAGACATGGAACAGCGATTTTTTCCCATTTCCGGGACTTTGCCGTTTCCTCCACTGTGGTATGATCTTGGAGTTAGTATATTTAAGTAGGAAGGTGTGGGGAGCACAACCCACCCCCCCTTTTTTTTTTTTTTTTTTTTTGTGGACCAGAGATTTTTTCCCCTGGGGACAAAAAAATTGCTGTTCCATTTGTTTGGAATTTTGTGTTTTTATTTATTTATTTATTTTTTTTGGGTTGATTATACAGCATTTGCTATTTTAAGCATTCGCTGTTATAATATAGACCCTCTACAGGACAGTCCCCAGGAACAGATAATATTCCTGTGGAAGTTTGGAAGCTGGAGGGGAAAAAAGAAACGATAATGATCTAGAAAGTTTTAACAGTATTTTAAGAGGAGGAGTACTACCAAGATCCTGGAAGAAAGCAGTGGTAGCTGTAATACCTAAAAAGGGTAAAGATCCATCAGATCCAGCTTCATACAGGCCCACCACAATTACAAATAGTTCATGTCTATAATGGCTAAAAGAATGGCCAAAGTAATGCCAAACCTGACAGATATGGATCAATGTGGTTTTGTGGAGGGGACGCAAACATTTGACATTAACAGAACACTGATGATCCAGAGGGAAGCAGAATGTAGGAAAATACCACTGTTGTTGGTGAGTCTTGATGCAGAGAAAGCATTTGCCAGAGTAAGCTGGGACTTTATGAGCAGGGCAATGGAAGCATTTGCATTTCCTGAAAAAATTATAAGGTTAATTAGGATGATATATGAGGGATCGGTGGCAAAAATGAATGTGAGTGGAGTCCTCTCTGATAATTTTTACTTGAATTCAGGAACCAGGCAGGGATGTTCTCTTCCCCCTTTTTTATTCACATTATCTTTAGAACCATTGGCAAAGAAAATAAGGGACTCAAATTCAAGGATATAATTGATATAGTAGTCAAGAAAAGCTGGCTCTATTTGCAGATGATTTTTTATATCTGACAAAACCAGAATGAGACAGTCTTGTGGGACATTTTGGGACAGTTTTATATCTTCTTAGGATACAAAATTAACTAAGTTAAAACAAAGGCAATAGCAGTAAAGTATGTACCCACACATGAATTGGTTCAGCAATATCCATATTTATGAGGCCATGACTAATAAAGTACTAAAGACTATGGATTAAAATGATTAAAAATGATTCTGGTGTGCCAGTTAAGGATATGTAGGGAGAGACTAAACAAAAGATAATACAAAAACTGAGAAAACGGAAGCTTTGTTATATGGATTTGGATAGTAAGATACAAGCAGTTAAAATGTTTTTGTCCCATTAGTCTTGCACACAGGTCAGGAAACAATAATTATACAGAATATTACATCTATAAAGTAGCAGAAACTATCCTAGTAACCAAGCCAACACGGGCATGGAGAAAGGAGATTCTGCTGACAGGGATGACTGCAATTAGGAATATAGACAATAGGGGGCTAGAATTTATTAAAGACTGGCAAAGGGACCAAGGTATTGGGAGCAAATAACTAGAAAGGGAAAGACAGATTGGGAAGAGTGCAAACATATGCTAGAGAAAGACTATGTGACTGACTAATGGGTTGAATATTTTATCCGATTTTCATTGCAATACTTCTTACATAGTGTACCTAGCTGAGTGTGACATTTTTTATGTAGGAAAAACCAAAAGAAAAAGAAAACTTTGTGATAGAATACACAAACATTTTTTGGATGTAAAAAAAACAAAAGGATTCTAATGCTTTGTTTAGACATTTATTGAAATTTTCTACTCAAAATGTTTTTATTTTTTGGGTTAGATAAGGAATAGCAGAGGGGGACTTTGGGATGATTTACTTGAGCTGTGTGAACTTGTATGGCAAATTAGATTAAATGTTCAAAAATCACCAAGTCTGAATGATGGATTATCAGTGGCTAGTGTTTTAAGGTTATGTTCATATGATGTGTAACATTTTTTCTGGGGTATGTGAAATCTGTCTTTTTTAATTTTTAAGCACATGTTTATCTAACAAACGTATTTTGTGGACTCGTAACTGATGCAAATGACAAACTGGGGGCTTTGACTGGTCTTGATTAATCATGTGACTGGGAGAGGAAGTACAAAAATGTGAGCATTGCGTTGATTTGATTTTTTTTGTATTCTGATGAAGTCGTAGTTGCACTCAACGAAAGTACTCAATACACATTTTTTTTAATACAATAAAGTTTCCTGTGTACTGGCGTCTCTGGAATCTGGTTTCTAGCTTCATTTTGGAGTTTTTCAAGGTTCTTGGATTTTTATGTCTTCTGTGGAATCTGAAACTATCAAGTGACCGACTTGAAGATACTTGGGATGAACTGGTGAAAAATTTGGGATTGCTTACTCAGTTAATTCAACAAATATGTCAGAGCCTCAAGTTCAATCACACTACAGCAGTTATTGATGAATCATCTAACTGCTCCAATTCCTCTTTTATTCCTCAGGGACAAGGACACTTGAGAGTGAGTAATTTATTTAGTTCAGAAAACAGTGAGTTTCCTTTGAAGTCAAGCTGCTAATAACTGTGAAAACAATACCAGCATGTAATTGGTTCAACAAACCTTTTATTTTCAACAACTGTGGTTTTAAATCTGGTGGCACTGTAAAGCAACCTATTACACAGCTTGAGCAAACATTACTCGTCTCAAACTTCATCTCAAAATTAGTTACTTCAAATAGTGCATTCGTTTAAAAACAGCGCCAAAGGGTCTGAGAAATTTAAAATTTCCCAATGAGCTCCATCCCAAGTCAGACCTACACAACAAATTATTTGACTTGTTCAACAGACAAGGTTTTAATTTATGCAAGTTTTAATCAAGCACAATCAAAGACAAGTTGACAGACTTGTTCAACAGGCTACAGTGCTTGACATTAATATTACTAAAGATTTGTTGTTTAACCAACATTGTGGTGCTTAAATTGCTTTTTTTTTTCACCTAGACAAATTAAGCAATGAAATTATGGCTAGAAAGGAGAAAAAAAATAATCAGGAAACAAAATGAGTACAAAAACGGAGCAGCTTACCCTACACTGAAGCGTGTTGAGCCTGCTGGCCCTTCTAACAACATTCAAACTAACTGGATTCAAGGAGATACGGAAGAGTCACAGGATGACGAACTCCCTTTAGAACCAGCAACAGTGAGATGCTCGGAGCATTTGGGGAACCAAAGGAGAGAACAACAGGAAACACAGAGTCCTCAATCGATAGGACAGAGGAACAATTTTCAAAACCACAGGAGAGGGCAAGGCAAGAAAAGATACTGAACACCTCAGTCACTTCTCTCCAGCTTTTTGCAGACTACTAAACTTCCAATCATCAATAACACTAAATGTGACTTTTCTGTTTATAATTACTCTAGCAATGAATACAATGGTAACATTGTAGAGTTGTTTAGCAGAGGTTTAACATTTGCTCACACGGCACATGAAAAACTGGATCAGCTGATTACTGACATTAAACTGTGCATTAGGAAGTTAGATTTTTGGTCAAAAACACAAGTGGTCAATTTCAACAAAACATTTTGACCCGCAAGAGTCTTTAATCCACCCTCAGTGCACGTTCTGGTACTGTTTGAAAAAAATGTGCATATTTGATTTTAGACCATTAGTGTTTACTAAAACGAGTAATGTTGAGCATAATCTTTCTAAAAGTGAGTTTTTATTGCTTAAAAGGTTAAGCCAAGGCAAGCAGATACAAGTCATGAAACCCAACAAAGGGAGTGGGAGTTGTGATCATGAACAAAGGCGACTATCTTAATTGTTTCAATACACATTTACAAGACAATTGTTTTTATGAGGAGGTATCCCAAAATGGTGTTCATGGGGCATACCAAAGGATAGACTGTTTGGAGGACATGTTTACCAAAGAAAATTCATGTTTTGAGGAATACAACTTTTTGAAAGTCAAACACCCAACAATACCATCCATCTTCGGTATTCCAAAGATTCATAAGGACTTGGTAGATCCACCGTTAAGACCTACTGTTGATGAGGGGAGGTTGAAAACTCATCCTTTAGCCAAGTTCATAGATGCCAAGCTAAAAAAACAATTTAAAGTCCTTTAAATATCTTTGTCAGTATTCCTGGGACTTTCCTGATAAACTTAAAAAGGTCAAATTTTCAGACTATACTATATTTTTAACTGCAGATGTTTAGAATTTGTTTAATGTGATTACTCATACGGAAGGCTTCATAGGTGTGTACAAGGCTAATGGCCCTAGAGCCTTTACAAGCCTAGCCCATATAAGTGTCTTGGCATCATGCCGCCCAACATTAGTTCTCAGTGCCTCTATCAAGCAGAGCCACTGGACTGATCCCCTGGGTGAACTTTTATTTCCCATCAACTCATCAAGACTTTTCTTGAAGAGGGCCAGTGAGGTGCTCTGCTTGACATGTATGGGAACTCCATTCCAGAGCATGGGCAGTCTCTGGGTTATGAACCTATCCCTCCAGCATGTTCTGCTGATTGTGGTAATGAGGCTGAGGTCTCTGGAGCATGTGGTGTGGAGGGATAGGGATTTCTTTAGATGTAGCATTTCTAACAGAGGTGGGTCAGACATGGCTTTGTAAGTCAAGTAAAGATCGCCTCTTGGTAGACGATATGAGACAGAGAACAGCTGGAGTTTTTTTTTTTTTTTTTTGAGTCTGTCAGTGTAGGGCAAGTTTTTACGGCTTAGGATCCTCTTTGTGAGGTACTTTTGTGGCCTTTCCAACTGTTGCATGTGTCGAGTGAGGTACATGCCAAATGGGGCATTATACTCGACGACTGGCCTAATGAAGAAAGAGTGGAGAGAGAAGGTGAACTCTTTCTTCCTGGATGTAGAACCCTTGGGTAATGAGATGTGCCACATAGGAGGAATTTCTGACCACAGTGGCAATGTGGTGGTTGAAGGACAGGTTTCTGTCAACCTGTGTTCCCAGATCTCTTACAATGGCTTCAGTGGACTCCCACTGATGTGGTAATTAGTGGGAACTGAGTTTTTCCCAAAGGGGATGACGACACATTTTTGGGCATTAAACTTAAGGCCATGGTTTCGACACCAGTCATTGGACTCAGTGAGGCCTTTCTGTCGGACGTCTACATCACTTGGGCAGTTAATAATGGCTCCCAGCTTGCAGTCATCTGCAAACTTGGTCAGCCAGAGTCCCTTCGTTTTGGCCTGGACTTCTAAGAAGTAGATGCCGTACAGGAGAGGACCCAGGACCAATCCCTGTGGGACTCCACTTGTGACTGGTCAGCAGTCTGACTTGGAGTCCACTAGTTTCACACTGTGGGTTCTGTGAGCCAATTTGCAACCCATCTATTGATATAGGGGTTGATGCCTAGTTGGGTGAAGTTTATCAATACTTCTTGAGTTGGGAATGGTATCAAAAGCCTTGGTCGGATCGAGGTAGGCTGTATGAACTGCCTTGCCCTCATTCATAGCTCTGGTGACAAAGAAGTCAACCAGGTTAAGCAGGCATGATCTACCTTTCACAAAACCAAATTGCATGGGCTCTAGAGTTTAGAGATTCCCTATATCCTTGTTAATTAGGTCCATAATGATGTGCTCAATAGCCTTACATATCAGACTCATCAGGCTAATGGGACGATAATTCCCACGGTCTCTCTCCCCCTTTATGGAGAGGGATGACTGTAGCAGTGTGGCATTCAGTAGGGACAACGCCTGAGGTAAGGCTGTGACTCAACAGGGCACACAGATGTGGTGCCAGTTCACTTTATAGTTCATGAAGAACACATTCAAGGATACTGTTGGGTCCCATGCAGGCTGTATTTTTGGCCTTGGACAATGCAGCTTTAACCTGTGCTGCAGTAATGCTGGGTGCCTGGCATTCCTAACTTGAAATGATGTCCATCATGCGTTTCAATGTGCCTGTAAAGGGCATTAGTGCTTTTCCTTAGCCTTGATGTCGGAAAAACTAGTAGAGCCTTTAAAGAGAGGATTAATGAGCACCTCCCAGATATAAGGCTAAGGAAAAGCACTAATGCCCTTTACAGGCACATTGAAACGCATGATGGACATCATTTCAAGTTTTGTCTATTGCAAAACATAATTAAAGATGTACAGGGTAGGATTTTAGATTTGCATTTAGATATTAGTGAAGTAAGGTGGCAACTTAGGTTGAATGCAACTGTCTTTCCTGGTATTAATGATCATACTAGTATAGCCACAATTTTAAAACTGAAACACATTCTTGGGTGACTAGTTGATAATTTCACTTGTCATGTATAAATTGTATTTTTTTAACATTACATATTACATGGTGTGATGCTAGGTGTTCATTTTCATTATAACATTTTGTTATTTGATTTTGTGACACCGTATTTATGAATTTTTTACTATCACTAATGCAGTATGTATGTTCACCATATTATAAGTGATTTGTGTGTGTGGGTGTGTGCTCAGGTTGCTTTAAGCATGGTGAAATGTTTTTAAGTTTTTAATTGACTAATTGATCAATGATGTCATCTTATCTTGTATAAATGCTGGTGGGTAACCACTTAACATTTTGTTCTGAAGAAGTCTAAATAAAGACGAAACCTAGGTCAAATTCATTTTTGTGGTGGTTTCAGTCCTCCAGTACCCATTGTCGGTTCCATTTTCTTTCGCATGAGTAGTTTTCCCAGGTGATAGAGGGGTAGCTGAAGTCGCCTAGTATGAGAGTGTTGGGTTGGATCCTAATAGTTTCCAGGGTGCTTAGGAATGTAGAGTAAGTCTAGGGACATAATTGGGGAGCTATAGCAGGGTATGACCTGAACTGCCTTTCTTCCTAATGTTAGTTGTACCTGAATTATCTCAGATGCGTTATGCTGGGCTACTGGTCTGGAGATGTGCATATCCTTTATGAATATGAAGACACCACCACCTTTGGAGCTTTGGTCCATGTTCTGGGGCCAAAAGGTGTGGAATTACTTATAGCCTGGTAGTGCAGGGGTGCTTTCTGCTGCTTTAAACCAGGTCTCCGTTACAGCACAAATGTCAATGTTCTCCATTTTGAGGAGTGCTTTAAGGAAGTGCATCTTGGGATTTAGACTTCTAGCATTGAGCAGCATGACCCTCAGATTCCATTTATTTATAGCTGTTGCGGTGGTAATTTGGTCTTTGGAACATTGCCTAAAAAGGCACTAGAGGGGTGGCAAGAGCCTTGGCCAGTATCCAGAAACCCAGGGGTGACACATGCAGGTCATCTCTGGCAAAGCATCGAGGTCTGTCAGTCATGTCATCCCAAGCAGATAGATACTGGATACCCTTAGAATGACACCAGAAACTCATCCAAATGTTGAACTCAATCATTTTCTGCTTGTACTGCAGTATCATTCTGGGAGACAGTAGGATGCTGCTCAGGGTTAGAGTTGTACCTGCCTGGGCCACATAATCCGAGAGCTTCTCAATGTCTCTTTCCATGTAGTCCAGGGAGGTGCGACTCAGGTCATTCACACACACATGGACAGTGACAGTCATACTTGTTGCGGAGTGACCCGAGTGTGTGTGTTGGATTCTGGCAACGGATAGACAGCTGACTGTTACCTTCTCCTTATTCAACCTGGTGAGTGGGACATAAATGTGCCTCACTATCAAGTCACCCATGATTCGTGTACTGGGCAAGTTGTTTTGCCTTAGGGGCTTAGGTTGAGGGGCACACTGTGTAGGCGAGCTGTGTGTCTTGTAGTTTGTGCTGTGTTGTGGTGGTCGAGTGCTTTTCTGCCTTGGAGGTTTGTGCTGTTTGGGTAGATTTCTATTGAGAGGCTCGGAAATGTGGGTGTGTGGTTTGTGTTTTTATGTGAGAGCTGTGATGGTGGGTTTTCGGCAGGGCTGTGTGTTGCATGTGGTGTGGTGCAGGTGTTGATGCCAGGAGGGATGGTCATTATTACTAAGTACTGGAGTGGTTTCCTTATATATTCCTTTTACAGGAAAAATGTCACTCAAGGTGCTTGGAAAGCTTATAAGCTTTTCACGAGTTTCTGGTAAACGTTTCAGGGTTCAATGACATCAATACCCTTTGTACTTTAATGAAAATGGTACTAAAAAACAACTGTGTTCCTGGAAAGTCAATACTTCCTACAGAAAAAGGGTGCTACTATGGGGGACTCATATGCCCCCATATTTGTACACAATGTCATGTTACATTGGGAGCAAGAACACATTTTTCAAAAGTTCAAAGGAACCACCATGGCCCCTTTATGTCCATTTCCTAGATGATATTTTTACTGCCTGGGAGGCAGGCTTAAGTGTGTTACAAAAGTCTGTTGAGTACTTTAACATTTAGTTTTTTGAAATTTACCTATGATTCATCACACATACACTACCTAGATGTTGAAATCACTAAGGATGTTGACCAGACTCAGTGTGAATAAAACAATTAATATAACATAAAACAGCATTAAATAAGCACTTTCATCTCTTGTGGAGACTTTCAGACAAAATGCATTCCCAATGACCATCTTTTACATTAAATTTGTAAAATTAATTAACCAGTAGTAAAATACTATTAAGTTATTAAATGTTTTTAAAGCTCCACTACACAAAAATGACAGCTCATTCCATACATTTTGTAAAAAACAGTTTTCCAAAAATATATATTTTTGTTCAATAAATGGGATATAAAAACCATACAAAATCATTTCAAAAGGTCTGCCTTTTCACACAGTATAGGTTTAAGAGATATACCTGATCAATTAACCCAGGGGGAGATGTTGCATTTAATTGCAACTGCCAGATTAATTCTCTATTTAATAAATGTCTATGCCAATCACCTCCACTTGGATGAACTTGAACCCTTTCCAGAATTCCAAAACTAAACTTGACAACATTAGAACATATCACTGAATGTCTATACAATGCATTAACTTCTCTTTTCTTCCTAATCTCCTAGAGATGCTCATAAATCCTTAATTTTAAAACTCTCTCTGTCTTCCCTATATAGAATCCTGGACAGCTTTCACATTTGGCTAAGTATACCAGTTTATTGGTACAACAATTACCTTTCACAAATGACACCTTGGTGTGCAAAACATTGTCCAAACTCTTTTCCTTAATAATGTAACTACAATGTGCACAATTACCACATGGTGTCATACCATTACTAAGGACTTTGTCCATTTTGTTGCCATTTTCTAGAATTTGTTTAAAATTCCTACCAGTTTTGCAGACAAAGGCTCCGGCCCTACCAACTGAGAAACTTCACTATTCATCTTGAAAATGCTCCAGTTCTTTTTTAGAATGTTCTTGATCTCCTGGGAATAAACATTATGTTCCAATACTATGGCTTTCTCAAATTTATCATACTCCTCCTTACCATTTTTGTTTACAAACTCCATCCCCAGGAGTGGGGGGTATTTGGTACCTCAAACCTCTCCTTACTTCTTCAAATATTCTGTCCACCATTTTCATGGGGTATTTTCTTTCTATGGACATTTTCTTCAAGGTGTCAAACTCCTAGTCCAATTCTCCCACTTCTGAGGTCATTCTTGCCACCCGTATGGCCTGCCGCTTCACTAAATCTTTCTTCTGGTGGTACGGGTGGTTACTACTGCAGTGAAAATAGGCATTACAGAAAGTTTCCTTCCTGTACAGATTTGATTTGAATTTATTACATTGGGAAATCCTAACATCCAAATAGTTGATGGTCCTTGGATCCCAAGAATGTGTGAATTTAAAATCTCCACTATTCCTATTAAAATGTTCCATAAATTCACTGATTTGGTCCACTGTGCCATCCCACAGAAGAAAAATGTTGTCAAGAAACCTGACATAAAGATATAAGTGTTTGGCAAAAGAACTCTTTCTGTATGAATTCATTCTCCCATCCCAACATAACAATGTTGGCATAGGTGGGGGCACATTATGCCCCCATCACAACCCCTCTTATTTGCTGATAAAATTCACCTTCAAAATGGACAAAATTATTGTCCAAAATTAGTTCCATCAGTTCAACCAGTAGTCTAATTTTATCCTCCGAAAGAGAGGAGAATTGTCTCATTGTGTTATAAAAAAAATAATTCCATTCCCTGTGTTTTGGGAATACTAGTGAAGAGATCCACTACATCACTGGCAAGGAAGGTAAGCCCTTCCTTCCACAAATCCTGTTATCATTTACCTAAGAATTCCCAAGTGTCTTCAAAAGCTGATGCGTCTTGTCCACTACTTCCTTGGACCATTTATCCACAAGTGTGGCTATGGGATGGGTTTTACTCCCTCTGATGGTCACTATGGACCTGAATGGGAGCTTTTCGATGTTCTTGTGGACCTTTGGTATACAGAAAATATTCGCTATAAGTGGCTCTTTCTGTTGCAAAAATGTAGAGGTATCCACATCAATTCTATTCTCTAATATGTATTCTTCTAAGTAGAAGCCCAATCTTTGATAGGCAATAGTAATCTCATTTTTAGAAACAGGAGAGTATCAGTATTATACAGGAAAGAGGTCATTTCGTTCGTATAATCTTCTGTTTTAAAAATTACTGTTCCCCCGCCCTTGTCGGGTTTCATCACCCTCAAATCCTCACTCTCTTTAATGCAAGTAAATATCTCTTTCTCCTGCCTTGTCTGATTGTACCACCATTTCTTATCTTCTGAGTACAACTTATAAACTTCATTAATAACCGCTTTCTCAAAGACTTGCACCAGTGGGTGTAGGGGAGGGTTGAAAACACTGTTCCTCTTTAAGGTAGACTGATTGTTAGCTGCCTCACTATCGAGGTTTTTATCATTAAAGAATGCACTGAAATTAATCTTCCGCAAAAATAGCTTTAATTCAATAAGTGAATCAGCTATATTCAATGGTCCTGTGGGCACACATTTGTATCCCTTCAGAAAAAGCCTAAAGTGATCCTTTGTTAACTCCAGCTCAGCACAGTTGTAAATTTTAAAATCTTGGTATATTCCAATGAGCCCATCATTTATAAATCTAATTATTTCCTCATCATTGGCCCTCTGTTGTATTGGTCCAATCTTTGCTTGGTATGAGACTGTTGCCCTGAATCTACCATCACCTGTGACCTTTTGGCTAATCGTTCTGAACTTCTCACCTCCTGAAAAATCTGTGCTTCCTCTGAAAATGAGTTAAGTTCCCCCATCATACCCCCCACTTCTTGCCTGTTCCTATTAAATTCAGTTTCCATTAATTGTTGGCTATTTTGTCTGGACCCTTGATCATTAGAAACACTCTCTTTGTCTTTTGGTTTGGTACCAGGGGTCCTACAGGCCCTCCTTTCTTGGTAGTGCTTAAAATCCCTATTTAATTTCTTCATCTTTTTTTGAAAAAAAATTATTTTTTTTGTCCACCCTTGAAAGGGCCTGGTTGTACACATACTCATACTCTCCATACAATAAACCATTCATAATGGCTTGGTTCAAGGTGTCAACATCATTACCCAAAATGCCCAATACACTTTCATTGTCCTTAATTATTTTTGACAAGAGTTCAAAATCACATTTATCAAAGAAACATATAAAGTCCTCTACTATTTCCTAGGTGTATGTTAGTCCAAAAGGAAATTTAAACATCCTCAATCCCTGCGGAACAATTTTGTGCTTAAAACTTTCTTTCAAATATTCGTTCTCAATTTGTACACCTTTAAATTTCAATAACTTTTTTCAGAATTAAATATAATTTCCTTAAGTGTAGGAAAGTAACGTGGTGCAGGACAAACATTAGTAGCATTCCCCTGCCCCCCTGACTTTGAAAAGTACACACTTTGTCCATAATGTCTTTTAAGTTAACAGTTTTCTCAAAACTTGTCTGTAAATTACCCCTCAAATCCCCTTCACAGTTCATTGTATTCATTTGCATTGAAGCATTCTGGCTTCTGTTAAAACAGCTTCTGCTAACAGTACCTGAAAGTGGGAGACTATCTCAGTATGTCGTCTCACTTGCCTCATTGGTTTGTTCACTAAATCACATTGTGTTGCCTGAATTAAACTGCTGGCTTCTGGGTCCATTCCTGCTGTTAACAGCAACACTACCAACGTCTGCACACCTCTCTTGTTCAATGGATGTCACGGAATCAGTCACTGGAAGCTCGAGCACATTCCCTTTGGGAGAGGAGGATCCACCTTCTCTGCCATTACACTGCTTACTCTTAAGTTGTAGGAACATATCAGTCAACCTGGCAATATCGTTCCTTAGTGCTGACACTTCTGTTCTCAGCTGTCCACCTTGGAAGTGGTGTCAAAAGATAAAATAGACACCTCCATCCCATTTGCGACTCCCTGAATACCGGACGTTCCTTGTCCTTCTTTATCCATTAATCACACAGTAAATCCAGTCATGGCCACTCGAAATACACAAAAAAACAAAAACAGCCAAGAAATCACCAAAATGATAAAACAATAAAAGAAGCTAACCAGACTCAGTGTGAATAAAACACAATTAATTTAACATAAAACAACATTAATTAAGTGTTATCATCTCTAGTGGAGACTTCATCAAATAAAATGCATTCCCAATGACCATCTTTTATATTAAATTTGTAAAATTAATCAATAGTAAAATACTATTAAGTTAAATGTTTTTAAAGGTCCACTAGACAAAAATTACAGCTCATTCCATACATTTTATAAACAACAGTTTTCCAAAAAAACATTTTTGTTCAATAAATGGGGGCATAAAAAACATACAAAATAATTTCAAAAGGTCCTAGAAGACTGCAGTGATTGGCTGACAAGAGGCAACATTCTCACAGGTCCGCAACAGCAAATCTAATTATCAGAAGGTACAGAAGTTTTTTTTTCATGATGACAATATATAAACAGAGATTTTTTTTTTTTATGATAATAATGTGTAATCAGAGAAAAAAGATAGAATAATGCTCAGTGGAATTTCAATGCTCCGAGACAGCATTGTGGGGTGCATACAATGATTTTAGTCAAGTTTTACACAAAAGTCAACAAGACTGTATTGAAAGATACTCTTTAATTGAAACATCAGCCGTTTCCTTTAATGAGTGATAAGTGGAACTATTTTTTTGATTTGGATGGTTGGGAAAGTATGGAAATTTTTATTCAAAATGCCAAAGGTGAAGAAGCTGTGAATTCACTGGAGACACTGGTAAGGTGGCAAAGGACATGTACTTTAATGACTCTTTCACATGTAATGTATATTATTTTGTTCCAATATTTCGATGAGGACATTAATTATTGAATCACCATTTCTGACACAGGCATACATTTATATAAAAGAAAACAAACCATATTAACATGTTCACAGTTGCAAACATTACACATTACGTATATTCTGCACAATCAATCCAACATTACATAAACTGCTCAATCTCTGCCTTCCCTTAAACCCTCTCCTCCTCCAAAACATTATTTTGCATGTATTGTTCCCATAATTTTCATTTGTGCTATGTAATTTGCTCTTATCCTCTTCTAAAGATCACACTTCCAGTTCTTTTACAATAATCCCTACTTCACATACTGTTGCTCTATACTTCAATCTGCATTTTCTAGTAAATGTTTTTTTGGCAGCCACCAGAATTAAACTTAACAAGGCCTTACTATGTCTAAGCAATTCAGATCATGTATCCCAGTACAAAAATCATTTCCTTAGTTACACCCATTTGCTCACCTAATACGTCTGAAAGAACACTCCGTAGGGAATTTTAAGACTGACAACTCAATACACTCTCGAAAAGTACAGTTGTGTACCTACCATAAATGTAGACGTTCGAGTGTATTCACTGTTGCAGTCATTACACTTGGGTTATTCCTGCTGGCAGGCTACCCGCAGTCGGCCTGAATTCCAAAGTCCTGGTCCGGTGTCGGTTGCTGTCGCCTCTTCCCTGACGTCAGAGCGCCAGGGGTATAAAAAGATGCAGCCGACGCCATTTTCTTCAGTTTTTCTTGCCCCAGATGTCAGGTGCCCCCAAAAGGGTAGGCTAAAAAAACATTGCTTATAAAAGCATGCACTAACATAAACAATACCTTCATCTACAAGCAAATACACCACATAGGTTGTATAGGATAGAGAAGTACAGATAAGTCCCAGCAAAGAAGGGGGTATGGTGGGTGGGTAACCTGGACTGCAACAGTGAATACACTCGAACATCTACATTTATGGTACGTACACAACTGTACTATGCTCATCGTGTTTCACTGTTGCAGTCATTACACTTGGGTTGAATCCCAAAGCTGAGGTAGGGCGGCTGGGTCTAAATAGAATTAGGAGTGGCTATAAGGCCCTGCAGAACTGCAGTGGCAAAGCCTGCTCTGGATTTAGAGTAAAGAGGTAAGTGGTAGTGCTTAGTAAAAGTGTGCACTGAAGTCCAAGTTGCAGCCTCCAAAATATCCTTGGTTGGTACTCCTCTAAGGAAGGCTGCTGAGGTGGCTGCTGCCCTGGTAGAATGTAGTCTAATGCCCTTAGGCACATATTTGCCATGTTGTGAATAGCAGAAACGAATGCAGTGTCCTATCCATTTTGAAATAGTCTGCTTTGAGATAGCCTTTCCTTGTGATTCTGCAGCATATGCCACTAAAAGTTGCTCAGTCTTTCTGAAAGCTTTAGTTTTGTCCAAGTAGAAGCGTAGCTGTCTGTGTATGTCCAAAGAATGCAGAAGTCTCTCCCCTTTATTCTGTGGGTTTGGATAAAAAGTAGGCAAATGAATGGTTTGGTTAAGAGCCACACTGGACACCACCTTAGGCATAAATGTTGGGTTTGTCCTTAGAGAAACCCTTTCTGGATGGAAGAAAATAAAAGGTTCCACAGCCATTAATGCCTGTAGCTCTGAGACTCTTCTTGCTGAAGTTATTGCTAGGAGCAGAGCCGTTTTCCATAAGAATTTTATCTCAGCTGTATTGGCTGGCTCAAAAGGAGGCAATGTGAGTTTGTCCAAGACAAAATTGAGGTCCCATGCAGGTATTGGTGCTCTCCTTGGGGGTCTTACGTTTTTGGCCCCCCTGATGAACTGCCTAAGCAATGGATGTGAAAAAATTGGTGGTTCTGTATTGCAATGAGCTGAAATGGCAGAGGCATGGATCTTAACTGATGAGGACAGGCCTTTGTCTAGCATCTTAGTCAGATATTGTAAAATCTGAGGAATATTTGGTACAAGCATGTCAATTCCTTGCTCCTGGTTCCAAGCACAGAATCTCTTCCATTTTTCTGCATAAGATTTCCTGGTGCTGGGCCTTCTGGTCTCCAAAATAACATCCATAACCACTTTAGCTCTCTTCTCTTCTGAATGGTTACACTATCCACCATGCAGCTAGATTTAGGGTTCTGAGATGGCTGTGCAGGATCTGATTGTTTTGTTGGGTCAGTAAATGAGGAATTTGAGGCAATGTCCAGGCAGGGCCTTGAGACAAGCTCCTTAGGATTGGGTACCAGTGTTGGCGAGGCCAATCCGGGGCAATCAGTATCATTTGTGGCTTCTCCTGTCTGACCTTTAGGAGTACCTTGGGGAGGAGAGGCAGTGGAGGAAAGGCATATACTTTAAGGTTGTTCCAGCTGAATGACAAAGCATCCACTTTCCATGCTTGTTTGTGATAAGTCCTTGTGCAGAATCTCTGAAGTTGGCAGTTGTGAGGGGAGGCAAAAAGATCTATGTCTGGGCATCCCCATTTCCTTGTCATCAGGCTGAAGATTTGTGGATCTAGTTTCCACTTGTGAGGGTCCATGAGGCTTCTGCTTAGTTCGTCTGCCAGCACATTTGTTTTTCCTGGCAGGAATTGTACTTGCAGGTATACTTGGTAAGTCAATGCTGTGTTCCACAAAATCATGGCTTGTCTGCAGAGGGGGTAGGAATGTGTGACCCCCTGCTTATGTACCACATGACTGTGGTGTTGTCCGTCTTTATCAGCAGTTGTCCTGGATGAAGTAGGTCCTTGAAGGCTGTCAGGGCATTTTGTACAGCTAGCATCTCTTTTTGATTGATGTGAAGATGCCTTTGGCTTGGGGACCATGTGCCCTGAATACATTTTCCTGCCATGTGGGCCCCCCAGGCATAATCTGAAGCATCTGTTGTTAGTGTTTGCCTGGCTGTGGGTAAAGTGAATGGCTGTCCCTTGTTGTGGTGACAGGCCTGTGCCCACCATCGAAACTCCTGTTGTAGGCAGGGAATGAATGAAATTATTTATTCCAGGCTGTAGCAATGTTGAGTCCAAACACTTTTTAGATACCATTGTAGTTTCCTCATATGCAGTCTTGCATATGGAATTAGCAGAATGCAGGAGGCCATGTAGCCCACAGCCTGCAGAATTTTTCTTGCAGATAACTGGGTCTTTGTTGCCATGCTTTCGAAGTAAGAAGTCAGTTGCCTTTGCTTGTCTGGCGTGAGATAAGTCTGGGCAGTTGTATTTAAGCTTGCACCCAGGAATATTATCTCTTGAGAGGGTACTAGTTTTGATTTCTTTTCGTTTACTGTGTACCCTAGGCAAATTAGCAAGCTTTTTACAAACATCAGATGCTTTAGAAGAATGTCCTTGCTCTCTGCTTGAATAAGGCAGTCGTCCAAGTAGGGATATATTTGTATTCCTCTTTGTCTGCAAAATGCAATTACTGGTGCCAGGCATTTTGTGAAGACTCCTGGGCGCAGTAGATAAGCCAAAGGGCAGTGCAGAGAATTGGTAGTGCATTGAGCCAGCTATGAATCTGAGGTATCTTCTGCAAGATTGTCTGATTGGGACATGCAGGTATGTCTCTTTCAGGTCCAAAGTTACAAGCCAAGCCTTCTTGCCCAGCATGGGCAAAAGCTGCTGCAGAGTCAACATTTTGAATTTCGTAACGTCCAGAAAAGTATTTAGAATAGACAGGTCCAGAATTGGTCTCCATGCTTTGTCCTTTCTTGGTACTAAGAAAAGTCTTGCATAAAATTCTTACCCCTGCTCTTGTTGAGGCACTGGCTGAATAGCCCTCATGTCCATGAGAGATGAAACTTGCTTTTGTGCCTCTGCCCACTGATTTGTGTGGCAGGTCTGGCATACCTTTTGCCTTTGGAAGGGTGTGAAAGTGGAACCTGTAGCCCTGAGAGACTATATTTAAGACCCATTTGTCCTGGGTGATCATGTGCCAATTTTGTGAAAAAGTGCTAGCTTTCCCCGTAAGGGTGCTGCCAAAAGATAAATGCTTGGCATTGGCAGAGGGAAGTCACTGGGACTGTTTCCTATATGGCTGTGATTTGTCTTCTCCGCTTTTGGAGGTAAAAGCACCCCATTGTTTGGGCCTGTATGAGCCCTGAGGCTGCTGTCTGCCTCTACGGCGTCTGTATCTGCCTCTTTGTGGCCTGTCTGACACGGGAAAGGACCAATTCTTAGAAGGCAACTTCCTGCCAAATATGGGTGTCTGTACCTGTAAGAAATTCTTTACTGTCTGCACCGATTTAGCTTTATCCTCCATTTTCTTCAACACCTCTTCTGCCTTAACACCAAATAAAGTATCATGCTGTAATGGAGCATCCAATAATTTTGCTTTAACATGATCAGGCAGAGTCTGTTCCTTTAACCAAGCATGCCTTCTAATGACAGAACCTGTTACAGCAGCCCTGCAAGAGGCCTCCAGTGAATCATAACCACATTGCAAAGTATGTTTTCCCACTTGTTCAGCTGCATGCAACAAATCCTGCATTTCCTTGTTCTCAGAACATTCAGAATTTGTCAACATTTTCTGTTTTAGCAGAGACATTAAGTATTGCTGATATTTAAGCATATGAAACTGACAATTTAAAGCCCTTACAGCCAAGGTAGCAGAAATGTAAACTTTTTTCCCCCAACTGTCCAGAGCCCTAGAATCTCTATCTGAGGGGACAGGGTTTTCTGCAGTAGCAGCCTTGACCCCTCTGGGACCCTGAGAAATAGTTTCTGGGTCAGCAGCAGGGTTTTTATATAGAAATGTATGTGAATCTGGTACCCTGTAGTATCTTGTCTGGCTTAACAGGTGCAGGAGGTAGAGAGTCGGGAGACAGGCCTGACTCTGAAAATACATAATCTACAATGTCTAGAACAGGTGGAATGGCAAGAGGTCTGTGCCGAGGTAGTAAAAAAAAGTCTCTGAGCCTTTTCTTAGAATCTGAGTAATCTTGGCTCTCCCAGTGGAAATGCTCCCTCAAGGTATGCAGGGTTTCCCCAAATGAGTAATCCTCAGGAGGAGAAGCTGAAGGAATAGATTCTTCAGCATCAGAATCCTCATAGGGAGGAATAGAGTATCCCTGTTCTGAAGAGGAGTCAGAGGAAATGGAAACCTGATCAGACGAATCATATTCAGCGTCTTGTCTAGGCCTCTTATCAGGTGGGGGATGGGAACCCCTGATCAAAGTAATTAGGTCTTCGGCCATTTTGAGAAGCTGTTTTTTAGGCATGGAAGTCTGTCCTGGGGAATGCTGTACTTGTTTCCTTGTCTTTAAAACTGTTTTAGGCTTTGTCTTGGAAGCTGAAGTTGGCTTGATATAAAGCTGTGGAGGTCTGAAAACACCCTCAGAAGCAGAGTCCCTTATCCCTTTCCCTTTGCCTATACTCAGCGGCTCCAGACCCATCTGAGGGATTATTTTCCGAAGGCCCAATACCTTGAGTATCCAAAGGCCTAGTTGTCTCCACGTGGGAGTCGGAGGCGGCCTGTGGCTCTGAGGTAGCGGGTTGTCAGGGGCTGCGAAAGCACCTCACTGAGAACCGGCAAACCGGTGACTGGCCTAGAAGAGGCTGGCTTCATTGTCGGTTTTGGACCTCGGATGCCTGTCCTTTTCTTTTTCCTTGTGCTTTTTATGAACTCCGGTCGTCAGCTGTTCCAATTGAAATATGTAGTTAAACCTTCGGCCAAAGTTATGAAAAGCAAAATCGTACCAACGCTTAATAGTGCGTTGGTTAAATCTAACACAAAACCGACAATTAGCAACGTCGTGGTCAGGGCCTAGGCAAGGAATACAGTAAGAATGAAAATTCTTATGAGGTAATTGCTTCCCACAAGAAATACAATTGTTAACGTTTTCTGACATCGGTCTGGAGCAAGAAAAAAGTTTCCCCAACGGGGTACTTAGCTTTATAGAAGACTTCGGATCTGTAATTCAATTTCGAAACTCTCAGGAGTCGGCTGACCGGCACTTGTGAACTGCTTTTGCTTCAGGCACCACGCAGCAAGAAAGACTGAAGAAAATGGCGTCGGCTGCATCTTTTATACCCCTGGTGCTCTGACGTCAGGGAAGAGGCGACAACAACTGACGTTGGACCAGGACTTTGGAATTCAGGCTGACTGCGGGTAGTCTGCCAGCAGGATAACCCAAGTGTAATGACTGCAACAGTGAAACACGATGAACATCATACATTCCCAGTTGCCCCTTTCTTCCAAATCTCACCTCCAACATTTATCTACTTGAGGAAAAATTCTTTGTTGTCTACTTGGGGTATAAAAATACCTCTGCAAACACTTTCAAGTAAAAATCCTAAACCTTCTAGACTTTGTTGTAAATTTGGAAGCCACACACGTCCTCCCATTTTTTCCTTGTGAATTGCTTATCTAGTATGTCTTCCCGATCTTTTCTAACCCCCTCTGATCGATTTCTATAGTTATTGTGCTGTATTTTATATGCCTTACTAATTATCCTTTTTCAACAGCAGCTTGTGTTCTAAATTCAACTAAAACTCTACCAGACCAGGTCTTTCACTTACGAGTCCCTCATCCCTTTCTCTTTGCCTATACTCGGATTTCACTCCCGACAGGACAGGCAGTCTCTAAACTACAGTCCAAATTTCTATTTGGCCTCTTCCCACTAAATTACCTTGGTTCCTTTGTCAGTTTTCTCCAATAAATTTCAGAACCCTCTTCCATATTACCTGCAACCCTAACTGCAATCACCCGTCGGTAGAATCTCTTTTCTCCATTCTCATGCTGGTTTAGTTTTTACAACACGTAAGGCTACTTTATGAATATAATATTCTGTATGGCTGTTATTCTCCTTAAGATCTGCATAAAAAATCCCACTCTTTCCTTATTTCTTGAAACCCCCCCATTTCATGTCCTCTTTCCACTTCAAAATGTGACTTTCTCTTTGTGTTATTTTTATGTGCCTTAACTGTGTTGCTCTAAAATATCTAGTCCAAGCAATTAATCAAACAACCTTAATGTATGGATCAACTTATCCACTTGTCCCTGGCCCTCTTCCACTCCCAAATAAAACCCTTCAGCTCTTTATTAACATCCACAACTTCTCCTCTGAGATATAAAAATATGTATAACCCGTATACAAAAAGTACAGCTGTGTACACTTACTGTAAATGTAGATGTTCGAGTGTGTTCACTGTTGCAGTCATTACTTTTGTACTGTATTCCTTGCCTAGGCCCAGATCATAACGTGCCTTGCTGTTAGTTTTGTGCTAGATTTAACCAACGCACTATTAAGCATCGGTATATTTTTGCTTCTAAATATTTTGGATCAAAATGGGATAAAAATTTGGGTGAAGGTAGAGGGAAGTCATTGAAACTGCTTACTGTAGGGCTGTGCTTTGTTTCCTCCAGATTTGGAGGAGGAGGCACCCCATTGCTTTGACCTGTAAGAACCCTGTGATTGGTATCTGGAGCCTTTTGAGTGTCTGGATTTGCCTTGAGTGGCTCTGCTGGACACAGGAAAGGACCAATTTTTAGTACGCCAGTGCCTACTGAACCTGGGTGGCTGCACTTGCAAGAAATCTTTTACAGTTTGCATATATTTAGCTTTGTCTTCCATTTTCTTTAAAACCTCTTCTGCCTTATTACCAGAGTATCATGCTGCAAGGGAGTATCCAACAATTTAGCTTTAACATGATCGGGCAGATTTTGCTCCTCGAGCCAGGCATGCTTTCTAATCACAGACCCAGAAACTGCGGCCCTGCAAGAGGCCTCTAAGGAATCAAAACCACATTGCAAAGTATGCTTTCCAACCTGTTCTGCTGAATGCAATAATTCCTGTAATTCTTTATTTTCCACACAATCAGAAATCAACATTTTCTGTTTCAATAAGCCCATAACATGCTGTTGATATTTAAGCATATGAAACTGGCAGTTTAAGGCCCTAATTACCAAGGTTGCAGATGTATAAACCTTCTTTCCCCATCTATCCAGCGCCCTGGAATCTCTATCAGAGGGGGTAGGATTTTTGGCTGTAGAGGCCTTTTACACCCTTGGAACCCTGTGATATAGTCTCAGGATCAGCAGCAGGATTTTTGAATAGGAACCCTGTAATATCTGTTTGGCTTACTAGGAGCCGGAGGTAGGGAATCAGGAGCCATGCTTCATTCCGAAAACACATCATCAACAATGTCTAATACAGGAGGTACTGCCAAAGGCCTATGCTGAGGAAGGAGGAAATCTTTAAGCCTCTTTTTTGATTCAGAGAAGTCCTGACTCTCCCAGTGAAAATGTTTTTGAGGCTGGCGTCTGTTTTATATAAAAATGTTGAGGCCTGAAAACACCCTCAGAAGTCGGTGCCTGCTCAGCGGCTCCAGACCCATCCGAGGGAGAGACATCCGCGGGTTCAATACTCTGAGAATCACGTGGCATACCAGACACTGCATGGATCTCGGTAGAGGCCTGTGACTCAAAAGTAGCGGGTATCAGGGGCTGCGAAAGTGCCTCACTGAGTACCAGCGACTGGCTTAAGAGAAGTTTTGTCGTCTGTTTTGGACCTCGATGGTCTGTCTCTGTCTTTTTCTGTGCGTTTTTATGAACTCCGGTAGTCGGATTGCTAACAAATGACATTTCAGGATAATTAAAACTTGATCCAAAATATTTAGAAGCAAAAATATACCGACGTTTAATAGTGTGTTGGTTAAATCTAGCACAAAACCGACATCAAGGCACGTTATGATCTGGGCCTAGGCAAGGAATACAATACAAAAGTAATGACTGCAACAGTAAAACACGAAGAACATCTAAACAGCTAAAAACAATTTCACTGATTGTATCTTGCTACATATATATATATATATATATATATATATATATATATATATATATTTATTAAGAAGTTATGTACTCACCATAACGTTCCATGTGTTTTGTCTATCTCACCTTCAATCTTAGCAGGTTGGGTTCAGAACCGATCCTCAGTTCTGACTTGGCCTTATACAAAAGCTCGAGGTCTTCCACTAGCTTGTGGCTAAACCCTATCCCATCATGTGCTAGGAGAGCTCCCCAAATCTTGTTTGCAGATATAGCTAAATTAAGGTCACTAAATACCGTATAGAGCAATAAAGAAGATGAGAGAACATTAATAATCAACTGCATCGGCTCGGTCTTCCAGGAGCAAAGGGCTGGGGGAAGGAGAGTGGGATGTAAGAATGAAGGCGAGATGGACAACACACATGGAACATTATGCTGAGTACATAACTTCTTTATGTAATGTTGTCCTATCTCACCTTCATTCTTAGCAGGTTAAGAAAGTGTCCCTAGCACCATCTTTCTTGGGTGGCTCAAGGGAGAATATTCTTCAGAACAGTGGACCCAAAAGAGGCCCTGTTCCTGGAGGCCAAATTAACTTTGTAATGAGTGATAAAGGTATGAGGCCTTGCCCATGTTGCTGCAGCACAAATAGTATCAACAGGTAATCTAGCCAGAAAGGCGGAAGAGATTTCAATGGCTCTTGTACAATGACCTTTTACTTTACGGGGAAGATTTTTTGTTTTGAGATTGGTATCTGACCGCCATTTCGAAAGTGTGACTTTAGACACATCTTTGAGTTTGAAAAGGATACAAATAATTGGTAGGATTTTCTGAAGTCCTTTGTCTTATGCAAGTAGAAAAGTAACTGTCTATGTACATCCAGTTGATGTAGCCTGTATTCTTGCCTTGCTGCCATAGTTGGGGAAAAATTGGTAGTTCCATGGATTGGTTTAAGTTAGATTCTGAGCATACCTTGGGTAGAAAGGATGGGTTTGTTCGCAGGGATACTCTGTCTTTGTGGAAAAGTATACAGGGGGCTTTATTGACAATGCCTGCAGCTCTGAAACCTTTCTAGCAGAAGTAATAGCTATCAAAAGAATTGTTTTCCAAGTCAAAAATCTGAGATCACAGGATGATGCAGGCTCGAAAGGAGGAAGAATCAAATGGGATAAGACAAAATTTGAGTCCCATGGTGCTGTAGGAGCTTTAATAGGTGGTTTGAATAAAAGAGTACATGTAAGAAAGGCTTTGCAAACTCTGTGGGACATCAAATTGGATCCTGATTCACCTAAATGGAAATTAGATATGGCTGCTAACTGAATTCCAATAGTAGCTGCAGCTGCTCCTTCATTAAATAGCTTTGCTAGGAATTAGAAAATGGAAGCTATTGGGGCAGAGAAGGGATCAATGAGATTCAAGGCCCATGAAGAAAATCTTTTCCATTTGCTTCTATACAACTTTCTCGTTGAAACCTTATGAGATGATATCAAGATATGTTTTACTGATGGAGAAAGGTTAGGGAGCCTGGCTATGGAAACGGAGCAACCAAGCTGTCAATACGAGAGTATGAAGGGAGGCGTGGAGCATCCCTGATGCACGAGTCAGGTGGTCTGGAACTGGGTACAGAATCCACAGCTCCCCCTGGAGATGAGGCCACATGAAGGGGAACCAGACTTGACAAGGCCAGTATGGGGCGACAAGTATCAGGTTCCTTCCCAAGCAAATAGCTTTCTGAAGAACTTTGGGTATCAATGGAAAGGGAGGGAAGGCTTAGAGGAGACCCAAGGGCCAATTGTGGACAAGTGTATCCCTTGGAGACCGCACCGGAGGGGGGATCAGGGCAAGGTAGTTGCTGCATTTGGTGTTTATGGATGTGGTAAAAAGGTCACAGCACGGCTGGCCCTATTTGTGGAATATATTTTCCACAACTTCCTGTTTTAGGGACCACTCATGAGGCATTAAAATAGCTCTGCTGAATTTGTCTGCTATCACGTTGGATTTCCCTGGATGTGCATTGCTACCAAAAAGCATTGGGAGGTGGTCGCCCACTGCCATACTCCTCAGGGCTTCCCGACAAAACGGATAAGATCTAGTTTCTCCTCGTTTATGTACCACACTACAGATACGTTGTCCGCCTGTACTGCAATAGTTCCTAGCGGAAGAGAGTCCTGGAATGCCTGCAATGCTAAAAGCACCGCTCTCATCTCCAGGACACTGATGTGCAAATGGGCCTCGTGATCCTGCCAAGTGCCTTGGACTGTCCTTCCCAGATAATGCCTCCCCCCCCACCACTATTTGGGAAGCATTTGTGGTCACTGTGGCTAAAGGCTGGGGAAAAACAGATGGTTGACCTAATGACACGAGTGGAGTAAAGCCAACAACTAATGTCTTTCTTCCAAGATTCCATTAGCAAATTTGGTGGGACATAGGTAGTTCTTGCATGGACCACTGAGTGAACAGTAGCCACTGTCGAATTCTCATGTGCAGACATGCTAATGGAATCAGGGTTATTGCTGCTGCCATGGTTCCCAAGACTTTAAGGACTGTTCTTATTTGGACCTTTTTCTTGAAAAGTAGGTTTAGGACCTGACATTGCAAGACTTGAACCCTTTCGGAGGGAAGTTTTGACATCATTTTTATTGTATCTAGATCTGCTCCTATAAAAGCGATATGCTGAGATGGCAATAAGGCAGATTTTTCGTAGTTTGTTGCGATTCCTAGGTGAGAGCAGAGATGCAAGGTGGTGTC
The DNA here is from genome assembly GCF_019279795.1 of Protopterus annectens. NCBI lineage: Eukaryota > Metazoa > Chordata > Ceratodontiformes > Protopteridae > Protopterus > Protopterus annectens. The sequence goes on along the minus strand of NC_056751.1, from coordinate 309,630,642 downwards.
TCTTGTTTTTGATAGTAGATGCTCGGTGGAGGTGGTTAGGAGCCAGTTATCTAGGTACAGAAACACAATGAATCCCAGGCATCTCAAAGTGAGCCACTACTACTTCCATACACTTGGTGAACACTCTGGGGGCTGTAGTGAGGCCAAAGGACAGAGCTCTGAACTGGTAGTGACTGGATCCCAGCCGAAAGCCCAAATGACTAATGGATTGCCTGTCCATTTTTATGTGGTAGTATGCATCCTGGAGGTCTACACAGCACAACCGATCGTCTTGTCCCAGAAAAGGGAGTATGGACTGCAGTGTTACCATCGGGAACTTTTACTTACTGATCTGTTTAATTTACTGAGATCCAGGATAGGTCTCCAGTCCCGTTTTCTTTGTCCCCTGTTTTCTTTGGAACTAAAAATAACCTTGAGTAAGTTCCGGATCCTATTTGGTCTGCGGGGACTGTTTGGATGACTCTTGTCTAGCAACTTTTGTATTTCTAAAGTTGCCTGTTCCCTTTAACTGGGTGGAATGTCTGCGATGTTTCTTGTGTTTGGGACAGGGAAAGAAAAGGGTACGGAGTAACCTCTGGACATGATGCTTTGTAGCCACTTGTCTTTTGTTATTGTTAGCCAGGCTTCTGGGCAGAAAGATAAGCGGACCCAGACTGTCTCAAGAAATGGACAGGCGGGCCTCATTTCAGGAGAGCTGACAGGGCTTACCAAGGAAAGATTCCCCATCACCCTGGTTTTGTGGACCCCCCCTCTGTGGTGTGGTCAGTGTCTTACAGTAACACTTCTCCCTCTGCCCCTGGGGGAAGAATCACCACGTGCCTCCTGGAAAGCTCTGAGATTTTTGAAACCACATTTTTTCCTCCTTTCTGACCCTTTGGTTAAGGTCTGGTAGGGAGGGAAAAACAGACTCATATGGCAGAAGAGAGTCTGTCCTTGTTCACACCTTGTTAGTGTGTCTGACTTTCGGCCCGAACAAGGGCAAGCCATCAAAAGGAGTGTTCACAAAAGAAGATTTAAAGGGCTCCCCAAAGTCACACAAGTGCATCCAGGAATATCTCCTTAAGGAAATTCCTGAACCCGCTGCCCTGCTCGCTCCATTGTGTAAGAAATTAGCCCCATGGAGGATTTGACCACTGAGTTTAAGGTGGAGAGCTGAAAGGAAACCTTCTCTGATACCCCTTCAGCTACTGAACTGTAGAGGGCATCTCCTAGCTTCTTCAGGAGATCTCTCTGAAGTCTAGTAAAATGAGTCAGATAATTCAGTGATCTAAGCACAAAAGTCGCTGAAGAAAATGTGCGCTTTCCATATCTGTCCATCATACGAGACTTTTTGTTCAGTGGATGGCCAGAAGAGGAAGTCTCCAAGAATTCCTTTTTAGTGGCTGCCACCGCCACCACCATAGCATCTACTGGGACTCCTTTGGTTAAAAAAGTTTTGTCTGTTGGTGATGTGATTAATTTGTTTGGCCTCCGAGGAACAGGTTCCACTGAATCTGGAGACTCATACACCTTTCAACAAACAATCTATCAGCTCGTCGAAAGGTGGAGACACCCAAGTGGCAGAAGGATGAGACCCAAAGGCTTTCAGGTATATAGACTCCTCCTCAGAAGGGTTGATGGACTTACAGCTGCCTCCATGATGTCTTCGAAAGAGACATCCTCAGAGAGCAACCGTGGGGACCCTTCCGAATCAAGGTCTGTAGCCGATGTGATGAGGCTCCTCTGGAGAGTGTAAATGCTTCCTCTTACATAGCCTCTTCCGAGGAACCTCCTGAGAAGGGCATTCTGGAGATGTTTCAGAAGAGAGGGGGTGACCCAATGGGGCATCCTGAGGCCTAGGGTCTACATGTTGCTCTTGATGCAGTGGTACCGAGACAGACACCGGTGCCTTTGGGGGAGAATATCCCAACCCAAGAGTGGATCACCACCTTGAAGCCCCCCACCCCTGGTCCAAGGAACCACAGAGAATCTCCTGAACCATGGGGGTTGGCTCCAAGGCTAAGGTAGGAGCCTAACTCACCCAAGCAGACACCCCGAGAGGAAAGTTCGGATCAGACAACTATCCCATCAGACTCCCCTTCCCGGACCCGACTGGAGAGCGTCAGCTCTTAGACTCGAGTTCTGATGAAACAGAGGATGTCAAAGCAATGGTCGGACCTGAAGATCCTGCGATAGGTCTCGGTTCTGACAGTTCCACTACAATCAGCTCTGGACATTCTGGCTCCAAGGTCCGAGATCGGATCGGAGGAGGAAGAATCAACTGTAAAAGGGTAGGTTTGGTCGGTTCTGAAAACCTCTTGGTTGGATCCAACAGTTTAGCAAGCATCTGTATCCTTAGCCTCTGCACCACACAATTCATATCATCATCGGACAGGCTCCTGGAAGATCAAGTGGATGGAGCAGGAGATTTGGAGGACTGCAACAATGGAAATCAGAGTGGGAGAAAACTGTTCCAATTCATGGGACCAACTCTGCACATGAAATTCCAACGGCACCGAAATTGAAGGAGGCGAGGTAGAAAGCTTCTCAGGCTTTGGGTCCGAAGATGAAACTTTCAGTAATTTTTTGGATGGCTCTGAATGAGCACTTGAAGATGAGGACCTTTCCCCTAACTTGTCCGACTTTGAAGAATGGGATTGGCCCGACTTTGAAGGACCCAGACCACCTTCAATTGCTTCAGAAAAAGGGTCTTCAACAAGCCTCTCAGAATTTTATTTTTCCTTTCCAAAAGTACCCTGTGACTAAAAGAGTGACAGCAAAAGACTCTTGAAGGAAGCACAAATTGTATGTTCATCTGTAATAGACATTTTTTGATTACACTTAACACATTTTTTAGACCCAGAGGGTTTAGCTTCCTTAAAATCCTTTGTAGACATTACTAATGAGCAACAGGAAAAACAGCTAACAAACCTATAAACAAATATGAGTGTGTGTATACACACACACACACACATATATATATATATATATATATATATATATATATACATATACACACACACTTTTTTTGTACAACAATATTCACGCCGAAAAACTCCAAGGGAAAGGCCCTCTAATTTAAACAGGCAAAGGCAACTCTTAATTTAAACAATCTTGCCTTAAGGAATTTAAAGGAGGAAAAACAAAGGGAATAGCCCTCTATGTCAAATAGGCTAAGGCAGCTCTCTAATTTAAACAAACTAGCCTATATAGATGAGGGAGAAAAAGGGGAAAGCCCACTAACTAAAACGGGCTTTTTAGAATTAAGTTTAAAGCTGGGACAGGGGGAGATACGGTAAAAACGACGGCTAACAGCAACAACAGAAGAAAGCACACAATATACCTAGTAAATATTAATTAGAATAAAAGTGTGAAAAAGCTAACAAATTTTTGAAAACATGTAAAGGAAAAGTCTACTTAGCCAAAGTCAGTATGAAGAGCCCCCAATCTTGTTTAGCGGCAAATGAGATCTGGGGAGCTCTCATAGTGCATGATGGGATAGGGTTTAGCCATGCGCTAGTGAAAGACCTTGAGCTTTTGTAGAAGGCCGATTCAGAGCAGAGAACCGGTTCTGAACCCAACCTAAGAATGAAGGCAAGATAAGACAACATCACATCAAAAGCTTCCAGCTTTTCCATTTTTGTATCATCTTTTGTTTAGTCTCTTCCCACAAATCTTTAGCTACCACAACAGAATAATTTTTAACCCATACTTCTAAATACTGCATTTTATCATGCTCCCATAAATATAGATATTACTGAATAAATTCATGTCTAGGTACACAGTTTACAGCTATAGCCTTTGTTTTGTCTTCAATAATTTTATATCCTGATAAGACCTGCAACTGTCTCCGAATGCTCCACAATCCTGAGATGTCCTCTCCTGGTTTTATCAGGCACAAAATACCATCTGTAAAAATAAATCCAACTTTTCTTATTACCATACCAATGGTATCCTTGAATTTTAGAGTCCCACATTCTTTGCCAATGATCAAAATATAATACAAAGGGGAAAGAGGACACAACTTGTTATGGATGAACCTTCACACATTAATTTTTGACTCCTCTCCCTCATATATTCTACTAATTAATCTTATTTTTGTATCAAGAAATGAAATTGCTTTCATTGCCCTACTAGTAAAATTACAGCATACTCTGTCAAACACTTTCTCTGCATCAAGACACACCAATAGCGGTATTTTCTTACAGTCTGCTTCCCTCTGGATAATAACTGCTCTATTAATGTTGTCAAATGTTTGAATCCCCTCCACACTACCCCACTGATACATATTTATCAATTCTGGCAACACCTTTGTCATTATTTTAGCTATCATAGACAAATACTTTATAATCATGGTTTAAGACTGAAGTAGGCTAATATAAGGCTGGGTCTTGATGAGTCCTTACTGTCATTACGCATTACAGCTATCTCATCTTTCTTCCAGGATGTTGGTGCTTTCCCTCATTTTAAAATACTGTTGAACAAAACCATCTTTATCACCTTCTTCCCAAACAGCTTCCAGGTTTCCAAAGGAATACCATCTACTCCTGGAGAGAGACTTCCAGATTGATTACATGTCACTGTTTTTACCTCATCTCCTCATATATTAACTGTTAAGTGTTGAGCCTTATGTACCTCTAACCTCGCCATAGTCAAGTCTTCCATAAATATTTCCATTTATGCTCTTTCATGATTTCCACATTTCCCTGCTTTATACAAATGTTTATAACATTTCAAACATATTTCTAATACCTCTACAGGGTCGCTGGTTATTTTTCTTGTTATTGGCTCCCTAAGTTTGGCAAAAACCCCTTCTATGTTCTGCAGACTAAGTCGTCGTGCTAAAAAGTTTGTGTGATCTGTAGTTATCAAAACAGAGGACCAGGTAACTGCATATACAATATCTTGGCAGGAGATTACCTATGTAAAGAATATTGCTTCAGTGATACGAAAGGACATCTGATTAACTGGTAATCTGAATGTTACTGGGGAATCCAAAGGTAAGCATGCTGTGATGGCTGACAGATGCACCTTAACAGAGGTACAAGCAAGGCCTGCAAAGAAAATCATGGAAACATACTGAAAGACCACTAGAACACAATATTGTTTGGGGTGCAGGTCCCTTATTTGGCACCGCACAGAAAACCTCTTCCATTTTACTGGGTAAGATCTTCTGGTACAAGACTTCCTAGCTTACCTCACAATATTTAACATGTCTCTTGAACACAGATGCCCAAATGAAAGCATGGTCATATCCCCCAGACAGCCAGATTCTGTGTGTGCAGGTTAGAAATTGTCCTCTGATGGGATATAACTTGCTGTGACTAACAGACTGGATATCGGGTCTAGTTCACAAGTCTGCATAGCTAGCCTGTATAGAAGAAAATAATCAACTCCCCTTGCCTGTTGATGTACCACATAGCTGTGTGAATTCCTGTGATGATTTTAAAGGTCCCTAGTATCCAGAGCAATCTGCTTGGAAACAATACTGGACTTTTGACATTTCCTTTACATTTATATGCAACTTCTTTTCTCATGCATTACAGGTGCCCTGCACTTTCAGATCTGAGCTATGAAAGCCTCCATGCTTCGTCTGAGGCAACTACAGTAAGAATATGATTGGCTGTGGTTTGCCATAAAGGCATACAATCATTCTTCTGACTTTCACTCGCCACCACAGCAGTTCTTTTCTGAAGCAGGTGAAAACCAGAATTACTGGGTCTATGGGATGTACTTCTTAGTCCCAAGTGCTCCTCAGTTGCCACTGCAAATTTCTCATAAGTCATCTAGTTATAGGAGGCATCAAAATAGTTGATGGCATATATGGCCTAGATTGCTGAGGACTTTTCTGGTAGTTTACAGAGTTAACTTTTACTGACATTATTTGGACGAAGACTGGCACAGTTTCCTCTGGGAGGAAAGTCTTTCAGACATGTGTGTGCAGGAAGGCCCTTATGAAGACTAAACACTGATAAGGATAAGGGTTTGACGTCTGTTGGTTAAGGGCTAATCTTAGCTATAGTTAAGCACCACACAATGCACTCCATTGCCCCAACCCCACATCTCCTGTTAGGCTACACCTGAAGTGCAAATCTTCAGGTAAGGGGTATATTTGAATGCTCTTTATTCTGCAGTATGCCGCTACTGGGGCCAGGCAAGTGATAAATACTCTTGGAGCAATAGATAAACTAAAGAGCAAGTAAGTAAACTAGCATGCAGTCACCCAGCCACAAATCTTAAATGTTGCCTCTTTCCTTTGAATATTTGTGTATGTAGGTAGTCATTTTTGACATCTAGTACTACCATGAGTGCTTGTGGGTTTAGTATGGGGACCAGTGCCTGCAAAGTCAGCATTTTAAATGGGAACTTATCAAATTTATTTAAAGCTATAATAATTATCTTTTTTTTTTCTTTCTCTGTAGGACCACATCTGATAGTTCTTCTGCCTGCACTGCACTGACCCATTCATTTTATGGGTCTGAAGCCAAGCATTTCAAGGCCAGATGATAGCCTTACGGCCTCATCATTCCTGCCCAGTAAATCCGACCAGCCCATACATTCCCTAGAGGCAGATGACAGGAAGTGGTCCAGCTTGATGGTCCTGCACAGTGGCCTAAACCTTCTCTTAGGGAGCAATCCATCCCACTCGACTGCTTTGTGAGCTGCACAGTGTAATGCTGCTCCACCCAATGACTCGCCCAGCTTAAGTATGTACAGTACAACAGCATGTGCTCCTACTAGATGCTAATGCAAGTGGTGACATGCACCCTCCGGCACCCCCCAAGATGGGTGATCCGGCACCAACTGCTCACTCACACTTAACCATGTTACCGCCAGACACCTGAGCCACTAAATGAACTTAGGTCGCCTGTGACATAGTCAGGGCTTTATCTAACCACCATGACTTCCCGGAACTATGAAAATCCTGGAATAAAAAGTCTTGTGCTTCTTGACTATGGGGTACTTTTTTCTATGGAGTCCTGTAGCAGGATCTCCCTTTGGTACTCCTGGGGTTCCCTCCTCTTATTTAGGCTCGGAAACTGGGACTGTAAGTCTGGCAGCAAGCTGTTAGCATCAAACAGATTCAGTAAGGATTTCTAGGAATGGAGAAAAAGCAATTTACTGAAGACTCAAACTCCATAGAAGTTATGTACTCACCATAACGTTCCATCTGAGTAGTTCTACTTCATTTGTCTTCAACAAGTGGGTCTTCGGATCTAACATGGCCGCATTTTCCAGCTATGGCTCCAAGCTCCATGCTCCTCCCCTTACCCATAATGCCCTAGCCTCCCTTCAGATCGAGTTTGCTGCCTAACATATAACAGATACCAGACCTAATAACACCTTATCCTCCAACACCAACATCACAAAAGAACTACCTAACTCTTGGGAGGCCCTCATGGAAGGATATTCTGAAGCACCGCAGAACCAAAGGATGCTCTACTCCTAGAGACCAAATCCAGTTTATAATGAGAGATAAAGGTATGAGATGAGGCCCAAGTAGCAGTGGAACAAATATCATCCAAAGAGACACTAGACCAAAAGGCCGCTGACGTAGCCATAGATTGGGTTGAATGAGTCTTCACTTTTCCTGGAAGAGACAAACCTCTATCTGAATAAACCCGGTCAATGCACTGTGAAATCCAGCGAGCAATAGTCACTTTTGAGACAGGTTTACCAAAGAAAGGCTTTGCATAGGACACAAAAAGCTGATCAGCCTTGCGGAAAGGTTTAGTCCTGGGCAGATAAAACCTCAACAGTCTATGTACATCCAGTAAATGTAATTTGTATTCCCCTTTGTTCTGGTAGTTAGAGAAAAATACTGGTAAATTGATAAACTGATTGATATTGATTTCTGAAGCTACCTTGGGAAAGAAGGACGGGTTAGTGCATAGCGATACTCTTTATCTTTGTGAAATATCATGTAAGGGGTTTTGACAGAAACAGCTTGAAGCTCCAACACCCTTCTAGCAGATGTGATGGCAACAAAGGCGGCAGTTTTCCAGGTCAAAAAATTGCAGATCCACAGATGCTGCAGGCTCAAAGCGGGGAGAAACAAATGCCTGCAACAAAAAAGTAAGGTCCCACTGAGGGATGGGATCTTTAACCGGAGGTCTGAAAAGAAAGGTACCTTTGAGGAAGGTCTTACAAAGTTTAGCAGAAGCCAACAAAGGCATGTCTACCCCAACAAGAAAGTTAGAAATGGTGGCTAGCTGAACTTTCACCGTCGAGGAATTGGGCCCCGACGAAAAATGCTAGCTAGGAAATCTAAGATTGCTGAAAGTGGTGCAGTGAAAGTGTCCAAAGACCACTCCATGGCCCAAATAGAAAAACGTTTCCATTTACTACGATAAACTTTCCTGGTGGATGATTTATGAGCAGCCACCACAATGAATTTAACGGGAGAAGACAGACAGGGAGTTCTAAGAATCATGGGAACTGGAGCAGCCAAGGAGTGAGCTTTAGTCTGTCCCGATCTGGGTGAGGAATCCACGAGGGATGCGACAGCAGATCCGGAACCGGATCCAAGATATATGGTGGAACAACTAGGTGAGACCCGAGTAAGGGAAACCAAACATGATGAGGCCAGAATAGGGCTAGGAGGATCACAGTGCTCTCCAGCCTTCGGGCTTTCTGCAGAAACGTCAACATGAGGGGAAGAGGGGCAAAAGCATAAAGAAGCCCGGGAGGCCAAGCATGAATCAGAGTATCTCAGGGAACCCCCCCCCCCGGGGGGGGGGGGTTCAGAGCAAAAAACTTGCATTTCACATTGGAAGGAGACGCGAAGAGATCGCAAGGACGACCCCACTTTAGGAAGATCTGCTCTGCTACTGAAGCCTTCAGAGACCACTCATAAGGCATCAAGAATGATCTGCTGAGCCTGTCCGCTAAAATATTAGACCGTCCCGGGATGTGCAGTGCCACCAGAAAACGGCCGGTGGAGATGACCCATTCCCACACTCTCATGGCCTCTCGACATAAAGGGATAAGATCTGGTTTCCCCCTGTTTCTACCACTGACATGCTGTCAGTCTGAATTGCAATCGTTCCCAGAGGAAGATGAGCATGGGGGGCCTGAAACGCATGAAGATTCGCTCTCATCTCTAGAACACTGATATGCAGATAGGTCTCGAAAGGGGACGATGTGCCTTGGAATGTCCTTACCGAGCAATGCCCCCCCCCCTAGTAGGGCGGCGTCCATGGTTACCATGGCTTGGGGTAAAGGAGGTTGAATGGGACAGCCCTTGAGTAGATCCGGGGACTGAATCCACCACCAAAGTGAGTCACTGCACACTTTTGAAATTCTCACTGGGAAGAATAAGGGAAGGTCTAAAATCGACCACTGTACTGCTAGAGTCCACTGCAGTACTTTCACATGAAGGCATGCAAAGGGGAGAAGATTGTTGCCGCCATAGAAAGTACAGTTGTGTACACTTAGCATAAATGTAGATGTTCGAGTGTATTCACTGTTGCAGTCCTAACAAATGGGTTATCCGGCCCCCGATCAGCCCGAATACCAAAGGTAAGGGGATATGCCATCGGTTGTATAGGATACCAGTATCCTTGGTACAAAAGGAGGCAGCCGACGTCACTTCCTCAGTCTTTCTTCTTACAAATGTCAGGAGCCCCCAAGAAACAAGGCTTAGCCAAAATATAAAGCATCCTTGGTAAACTAAACCAAATAAAGCCTGCACCTAAGGAAAGGGGAGTAGGAGAAAACCAAAAAAGGGGGGAGGAGGGAGGGAAAAGTACAGTTTTGTACCTACCATAAATGTAGATGTTAGAGTGCTCATACAGCTGCAGTCATTACAGATGGGTTATCCTGCAGTCAGGCGGGTCCTCGGTCGGTCGAATTCCAAAGTCTAGGTCCGGCGTCGGTTGTTGTCACTTCTTCCCTGACGTCAGTGCGGCAGGGGTACAAAAGAGGCAGCAGACGCCATTTTCTTCAGTTTTTCTTGCCCCAGATGTCAGGTGCCCCCAGAAGGAAGGCAAAACATAATGTTATGCAAACATGCAATACAGAAAAATCAAAAAACAGTAGTTGCAAGCAAATACACCATAAAAGAATACCCCAAATACGTTGTATGATAAGGTGTTTGTCATAAGGCCTGTCCTAAGAGGGGATGGAGGGGGGGGGGGTAACCTGGACTGCAGCTGTATGAGCACTCGAACATCTACATTTATGGTAGGTACAAAACTGTACTATGTTCATCGTGCATACAGCTGCAGTCATTACAGATGGGAAGAATCCCAAAGCTAAGTAAGGGTGGAAGGCACTAAGTGGAACTAGGAGGAGCGAGGATGCCCTGCAAGACTGCTGTGGCAAAACCCGCTCTAGATTTAGAGTATAGTGGAAGGTGATAGTGCTTGGAGAAAGTGTGCACTGAACTCCAAGTGGCTGCTTCCAAAATGTCCTTGGTAGGGACCCCCCTGAGAAAAGCTGCAGAGGTAGCTGTGGCCCTGGTGGAGTGGGATCTGATGCATGCAGGCACAGTTTTTCCATGAAATGAGTAAGAAAAGCGTATGCAGTGGGCTATCCATTTTGAAATTGTCTGTTTGGAAATAGCCTTTCCTTGAGCACCTGTAGCATAGGACACAAAGAGTTGCTCGGATTTCCTGAATGGCTTTGTCCTGTCCAAATAATAACGAAGTTGTCTGTGAATGTCCAAGGAATGTAGTAGTCTTTCCCCTTTGTTTTGTGGATTTGGATAAAAGGTAGGTAAGTGGATAGTCTGATTCAAAGCTACACTGGATACTACCTTTGGCATAAAGGTAGGGTTGGTTCATAAGGAAACTCTGTCCTGATGGAAAATGATGAATGGTTGCACAGCCATGAGGGCCTGTAGCTCTGAAACCCTGCGTGCTGAGGTGATAGTCAGAAGAAAGGCTGTTTTCCTTGACAAGTATTGTAGTTCTGTTGAAGAAGCTGGCTCAAAGGGGGGAAGGGTCAGCTTTTCCAATACGAAGTTGAGGTCCCAAGCAGGGACTGGTGGTTTCCTTGGGGGTTTTATATTTTTTGCCCCTCTGAGGAACTGTCTTAAGAGAGGATGTGAGAATAAAGGAGGATCTGTGTTGTATTGTGCAGAAATGGCTGAAGCGTGGATCTTGATGGAGGAGAAGGAAAGTCCACTATTTAACATCTCAGCTAGGTACTGTAAAATTTGAGGTATATTTATTACCCAAGGATTCTGGCCCTTTTCTTGATTCCAGGCACAAAATCGTTTTCATTTGGCGGAGTAGGCTTTTCTAGTAGAAGGTCTTCTGGCCTCCAAGATGACATCCTGCACCTCCTTGGAGAGGAGAGTCTGTTGGGAAATTAGGGAATTCTCCATGCAGCTAGATTTAGGGTTTTGAGCTGGCTGTGAAGGGTTTTGTAGTTGTGCTGGGACAACAGAAGAGGGACTAGAGGTAGGATCCATGGTGGGGAATGTGTCAGGCTCTTCAGGAGTGGATACCATTGTCGTCTTGGCCAGTCTGGAGCAATGAGAATCATTTGCGGCCTCTCTGCTCTGGCTTTTAATAGAACTTTGGTCAGTAGAGGAAGAGGTGGGAAGGCATAAACTGTCAATGTTGTCCAACTGAAAGAGTGCGTCCACTTTCCAGGCCTGTGGATGATAGGTCCTTGAACAAAATTTTTTCAACTGGTAATTTCTGTGGGTAGCAAATAGATCTATGTCTGGCTGTCCCCATGCCTGAGTTATCTTTGTGAAAACTTGAGGATGCAACTTCCATTCGTGTGGATCTGTCATATTTCTGCTTAGGTTGTCTGCCAGTGTGTTTTCCTTCCCTGGCAGGAATTGTGCCTGTAGTTGAATTTGCAATTCCAGTGCTGTGTTCCATAGGGGCATGGCTTGCCTGCACAGGGGGTATGAATGAGTTCCCCCCTGTCTGTTTATGTACCACATCGCTGTGGTGTTGTCTGTCCTTATCAATAGCTGGCCTGGGATGCAGTAGGTCTTTGAAGGTCATAAGAGCATTTTGCACGGCTAGCATCTCCTTTTGGTTGATGTGTAGGTGCTTCTCTTTTTGGGACCATTTTCCCTGAATGCACTGATCTGCCATGTGTGCTCCCCAGGCGTAGTCTGAGGCGTCTGTTGTGATGATTTGAGTTGCTTGAGGTACACAGAAAGGGAGACCTGTGTTTCTTTGGCATGCTTGAGCCCACCACAAAAATTCCTTTTGAAGGCATGGAATGAGTGGTATAATTGTTTCCAAGCTGTGGCTGTGTTGAGACCATAAGTTTTTTAGGTACCATTGAAGTTTCCTCATATGCAGCTTTGCACATGGGATTAGTAGGATGCAAGATGCCATGAATCCCAGAGCCTGCAGGACTTTTCTTGCAGTTAGCTTGGTGAAAGTTGCCAGTTTGCTGAAGTATTGAGACAGTTGCTCTTGTTTGACTGGCGTGAGGTAGGCCATCTGGGTGGTTGTATTCAGGCTGGCACCCAGGAAAATTATTTGTTGAGAGGGTATTAGTTTTGATTTCTTTTTGTTGACTGTGTATCCCAGGAAGTTTAACAGTTTTATTACAAACGCCAGATGCTGCAATAGTATGTCCTTGCTGTCCGCTTGGATCAGGCAGTCGTCCAGATATGGGTAGATTTGTATTCCTTGTAGTCTGCAGAAGGCGATTACTGATGCCAGGCATTTCGTAAACACTCTGGGTGCAGTAGATAAGCCAAAGGGCAATGCAGAGAATTGGTAATGGGTTGAACCTGCAAGAAATCTGAGGTATCTTCTGCAATCTTGTCTGATAGGGACATGCAGGTATGCCTCCTCGAGGTCCAATGTTACCAGCCAAGACTCCTTGCCCAGCATGGGAAGAAGCTGCTGTAATGTGAGCATCTTGAATTTTGGCACCTGTAGATATGTGTTTAGGATGGATAGGTCTAAGACAGGTCTCCAATCTTTGTCTTTCCTTGGTACCAGGAATAGTCTGGAATAAAAACCTTGACCTTGTTCTTTTGCAGGTACCTCTTGAATCGCTTTCATGTCCATGAGAGCGGAAATTTGTCTTTGTGCCTCTGCCCTTTGATTTTGTGGCAGGTTTAGCATGCCTCTCATTTTTGGAAGGGTGTGAAAGTGGAACCTGTAGCCTCTGCTATAATGTCCAGAATCCATTTGTCTTTTGTAACAATATGCCAATTTTCTGAGAATAATGCCAGTTTTCCGCCTAAGGGTGCTGCCATTAAAGCTTTGCTTGGCAGGTATAGGGGGAAGTCATTGTGTCTGTTTTCTAAATGACTGTGATCTATCTTCTCCACCTCTTGGGGTTGGTGCTTGCCACTGTCTTGCTCTGTAAGATCCTTGAGGTTGCCCTCTACCCCTTGGGTGCCTGTATCTGCCCCTTTGAGGTCTGTCTGTGGCTGGAAAGGACCAATTTTTTGAAGGCCAGTTTCTGCTGAAACGTGGAGGTTGTACCTGCAGGAAATCTTTCACCGTTTGCATTGATTTCGCTTTTTCCTCCATTTTCTTTAGTACCTCCTCAGCTTTAACACCAAACAATGCATCTTTTTGAAGTTGTGCATCTAATAATTTTGCTTTGACATGATCTGGTAAGGTCTGCTCTTTGAGCCAAGCATGTCTACGTATAACAGACCCCGTAACAGCAGCTCTTCATGAGGCCTTTAAAGCATCAAAACCACACTGCAAGGTATGTTTACCCACTTGCTCTGCACCATGCAACAAATCCTGCAACTCTTTCAAATCTGGTTGTTCTGGTTGTGTCATTTTGCTTTTCAACTGAGATAACAAAAACTGTTGATACTTTAACATATGGAATTGACAGTTTAATGCCCTCATGGTTAAAGTGGCCGAGGTATACACCTTTTCCCCCCACCTTTCTAATGCTCTGGAATCTCTCTCTGAAGGTAATGGGTTTTTAGCAGTAGAGGCCTTAATTCCCTTGGGACCCTGTGAAATAGTTTCTGAGTCAGCAGTATGGCTTTTATATAGGAACTGGTGAGAATCAGGAACCCGGTAGTACCTGTCTGGTTTAACAGGAGCTGGAGGTAAAGAATCTGGATTAAGGCTGGCTTCTGTGTACACATCATCCAAAATATCTAACAGGAGGGATGGCCAGGGGCCTATGCTGTGGGGAGCAGTAGAAATTCCCTGAGCCTTTTCTTGGAATCTGAGTAACCTTGGCCTTCCCAGTGAAAGTGTTCCCTCAATGTATGTAGGGTTTCCCCAAAAGAGTAGTCCTCGGGGGGGAGACCAAGGGAATAGACTCCTCAGCATCAGAGTCTTCGAAAGAGGAATAGGCATAATCCTGGTCCTCAGAGAGTTCTGAGGTAATAGAAGCTTGATCTGAGGAAGGGTAGTCTTCCTCTAATCTGGGTCTTTTGTCAGAGGGGGGGTTGAAAACCCCTGATAAGAGTAATCAAATCCTCAGCCATTTTAAGCATCTGCTTTTTAGGCATGTGGCCTTGAGAGGAGGTCTGAGGACCCTGTTTTTTGGTTTTCATGGCTGCTTTAGATTTAGTGAAAGATTTAATAGAGAAGGAGGAAGGCCTGAAGATGCCTTCAGAAATGGCAGGCCTGTCTAACTTCTGAGTTTCCCCGCCAAGAGTGGCGTCGGTATTTTCAGTAGGAATGGGGACCGAGGAGCCTGCGACCTCGGGTACTGAAGTCACTGGTAATGTAGTTTCATCAGTACTCAGGGGCTGCGTAGGCGCCTCGCTGAGAACCGGAGAACCGGTAGTCGGCCTAAGCGTGGTCTCAGTAGTCTGTGCGGACCTCAGATGTCGGTCCTTATCTTTGAGTCTTTTACTCAAAACTGGAGTCGGAGTATCCGACGACATGATATAATTAAATTTTTTTCCAAAATAATGAAGGGCGAACTCCGCCCTGCGCTTAATAGTGCGCTTGTTGAATCTAGCACAAAAACGGCAGCCCAAGACGTTGTGGTCTGGGCCTAAGCAAGTTATACAGAAAGAGTGGAAATCCTTATGCGGTATTTGCTTCCCACATGAAATGCAATTAACAACTTTGTCTAACACCGGTCTGAGGCAAGAAAAGTTTCCCCAACGGGGTACTTAGCTTTAAAGAAGACTTCGGCTGAAATACTTTCGTCAATCTCAGGAGCTGGCCGACCGGCACTTGCGAACTGCTTCTGCTTCGGGCACCGCACGGCAAGAAAGACTGAAGAAAATGGCGTTGGCTGCCTCTTTTGTACCCTTGCCGCACTGACGTCAGGGAAGAAGAGACGACAACCGACGCCGGACCTAGACTTTGGAATTCGGCCGACCGAGGACCCGCCTGACGGCAGGATAACCCATCTGTAATGACTGCAGCTGTATCCACGATGAACATCCAGGACTGCAACAGTGAATACACCTGAACATCTACATTTATGGCAAGTGTACACAACTGTACTATGTTCGTGTTTCACTGTTGCAGTCCTAACAAATGGGTTGATTACCAAAGCCCAGAGAAGAGGGAGGAGGTACCAATGCAATCAAGGATTGAAGAGAACGCCCTGCAGAACAGGAGTGGTAAACCCTGCCCTGGCTCTAGAAAACAAAGGCAAATTATAATGCTTTATAAAAGTGTGTACAGAAGACCATGTGGCAGCTTCTAAAACGTCTTTAGTAGGGACATCCCTCAAAAAAGCTGCAGAAGTGGAGGCTGCTCTTGTGGAGTGGGTCCTCACTCCTCGATTAGGAACCTTGCCATGGAAGGAATAACAAAAAGTAATACAGTATGCAATCCATTTAGAAATGGTTTGTTTAGAAATAACTTTGCCCTGTGGAAGCAAGTAGGAAGGTGTATGGACTGATTAAGCGTCAGACTAAAAAACACCTTCTGCATAAAAGAGGGATTGGTCCTCAGGGAGACACGATTGGCATGGAAGATGAGAAAAGGCTCCACAGCCATAAAAGCCTGCAGTTCTGAAACTCTCTTTGCTGAAGAAATAGCCAAAAAAAAAAATGCAGTTTTCCAAGAGAGAAACTTTAAATTTGCAGTGGCAGCTGGCTCATAAGGCTAAAGTGTTAGCTTCTCCAACACAAAATTAAGGTCCCAGGCCGGAGTAGGAGCCCTTCTGGGAGGTTTTAATTTGCTAGCACCCCTGAGAAACAGTTTCATCAGAGGATGACAGAAAATGGGCTGTTCAAAAGAACAGTAAGCAGAAATAGCTGACGCGTGGATCTTGATAGAAGAAAAAGAAAGTCCACCTTGAATCAACACAGCCAAGTATTCCAGGATCAGAGGAAGAGTAGGCTGAGAGGAAGATTCGCCTTTTGCCTACATCCATTGAGAGAATCTTTCCCATTTGCCTGCGTAGGACTTTCTAGTGCTAGGACTCCTGGCCTCACGATGTACGTCAACCACTTGCTGGGAAAGGGAAGTAGTAGATTGATTCATATAATGAGCCATGCTGCCAAATGGAGAGTCTGAAGATGAGGATGCAGCATTTTTCCCCCTTCCTGAATCAAACAATCTGGTTTCAGAGGCAGATGTCAAGGAGGAAATTGGGAAAGACTGCGAAGCAGAGGATACCAATGCTGCCTGGGCCAGTCTGGCGCTATGAGAATGGTCCTTGGGCTTTCATCCCTGATCTTCAACAATAAAGGAGAGGAAGAGGAGGGAATGCATAAACTCAAAGCGTCCAAGGGAAAGACAGAGCATTCGCTTTCCAGGCTTTGCTGTGATGCTGTCTGGTGCAAAAGAGTGGCAGAAGGTGGTTGTCCGGGGAAGAGAATAGATCCACCTGTGGAGCACCCCAACGTTGAATGATGCTGTAAAAGACTGTTCTGTTCAGCTGCCACTCATGAGGATCAAGGGTTTGCCTGCTCAACTGGTCTGCCAAAACACTGTCTTTTCCTGGAAGAAACTGAGCTAAAAGATGTAGGCCCAATGATGCTGCTGTGGACCAAAGCATCATGGTTTGTCTGCACAGGGGGTAAGAATGAGTCCCTCCCTGTTTGTTGATGTACTACATGACTGTGGTGTTGTCTGTTCTGACCAGCAGAGTTCCAGGCAAAAGAAGATGCTTGAAAACCAGTAAGGCCTGGTGAACCCCAATCAATTCCTTCAGGTTTATGTGCAAGTGCATCTGTTGGGCGTTCCAACATCCCTGTATGCATTTGCCATGTAGGTGAGCTCCCCAGGTGTAGTCCGATGAGTCTGTGGTCAGAACTTGAATTGCAGGAGGTGGATGGAAAGGCATGCCCTTGTTTTGCAAACAGGCTGTCGCCCACTAGAGAAACTCTCTCTGCAGACAATGAAGCAGAGGAATAATCACATCCAGTTCTAGTGTGTGTTAACACCAAAGGTTCTTGAGGTACCATTGCAGTTCTCTCATATGCAGCTTTGCATATGGAATCATGAGAATACAAGAGGCCATGAATCCCAGAGCTTGCAGGTATTTCCTTGCAGGGAGCTGGGACAGGCTTGCCAAGTCCAAGTCCTTGAAGTAAGCTGAAAGAGTTGTCTGCTTCTCCTGGGTGAGGTACATCATCTGGGCGGCTGTGTTCAGACTCGCTCCCAGGAATGTTATCTCCTTTGATGGTACCATTTTTGACTTTTGCTTGTTGAGAGTGTAACCCAGGGAAGAGACAAGAGTCTTTACAAATTCCAAATCCTTTAACATCTGTTCCCGAGAATTTGCTTGAATCAGACAGTCGTCCAAGTAAGGGTAAATCTGAATTTTCTTCTGCCTGCAAAAGGCAATGACTGGAGCCAGGCACTTTGTGAAAACGCTGGGAGCAGTAGATAAGCCAAAGGGCAGCGCAGAGAATTGATAATGTTGCTTGCCTACTCAGAAACGAAGGGACTGCCTGCAGCTTTCCCTGATAGGGGATGTGCAGATAAGTTTCTTTAAGATCCAAAGTTACCAGCCAGGACTCCTTGTCCAACACTGGTAGCAACTGATAAAGAGTGGGCATTTTGAACTTTGGAATCACCAAGAAAGAGTTCAGAATGAATAGATCTAGGATAGGCCGCCAGGTGCCACTTTTTTTTTTTTTTGGCACCAAGAAAAGTCTGTAACAGAAGCCTTGGCCTACCTGCTGAGCAGAAACTGATTCTATTGCCCCCAGATGCAACAGAAACAAAACTTGCTTTTCTACTTCTGCCTTTTGAATGGAAGGAATGTCCGGGAATCCTTTGTGCACTGGAAAAGTGTGGAAAGAAAACTTGTGTCCTAGGGATACAGTTCTGAGTACCCATTTGTCGTCTGTGATGGTGGCCCAGACCTTTGCAAAATTGTCCAACCTTCCCACTAAAGGAAACTCTGTGTAAGTAGGAACAGGCAGAAGTTGGACAAAGTCATTGAGAATGCTTGGACTGAGATGCAGGTTTAGAACTTCCCGACTCAGAAGTGGAAGTACACCATTGTTTAGTCCTTTGAGGGGTAGCCCATGTCCCCTAGCAGATTTACTACCTCTGGACCTAGAACGGTTCTGTCTGCTGGTATCAGGAAAAGTACAGTTTTGTACCTACCATAAATGTAGATGTTCGAGTGCTAATACAGCTGCAGTCATAACAGATGGGTTCTCCTGCCGTCAGGCGGGTCCTCGGTCAGCCGAATTTCAAAGTCTAGGTCCGGCGTCGGTTGTCGTCGCTTCTTCCCTGACGTCAGTGCGACAGGGGTATAAAGGAACCAGCAGACGCCATTTTCTTCAGTTTTTCTTGCCCCAGATGTCAGGTGCCCCCAGAAGGAAGGCAATACATAAATTTGTGTGATAATGCAGTGCGATATAATCAAAATACAGTAGTTGCAAGCAAATACATCATAAATGAAAACCCCAATCAGGTTGTATGAGGATGTGTTAGCCTATAGGCCTGTCCCAACAGGGGAAGGAGGGAGGGAAACCTGGACTGCAGCTGTATTAGCACTCGAACATCTACATTTATGGTACGTACAAAACTGTACTATGTTCATCGTGCATACAGCTGCAGTCATAACAGATGGGTAGAATCCCAAAGCTAAGAAAGGGGTGGTAGGCACTAGGTGGAACTAGGAGGAGCCAAAATGCCCTGCAAGACTGCAGTGGCAAAGCCTGCTCTAGATTTGGAGTATAATGGTAGGTTGTAGTGCTTGGAGAAGGTATGCACAGAACTCCAAGTGGCTGCTTCCAAAATATCCTTGGTAGGAACTCCTCTGAGGAAGGCTGCAGAGGTGGCTGTGGCCCTGGTGGAATGAGTTCTAATGCCTGTAGGAACAGTTTTGCCATGAAAGGAATAGCAAAAGCATATGCAGTGGGCTATCCATTTTGAGATTGTCTGTTTGGAAATTGGCTTCCCTTAAGCTCCTACATAGGCCACAAAGAGCTGTTCTGATTTTCTGAAAGGCTTTGCTCTGTCCAAATAATAACGCAGTTGTCTGTGGATGTCCAAGGAATGTAGTAATCTTTCATCTTTGTTTTCAGGATTAGGATAAAAAGTAGGTAAATGTATGGCCTGATTTAAAGCTACCCTGGATACCACTTTAGGCATAAAGGACGGGTTGGTTCGTAAGGAAACTCTGTCCTGATGGAAGATGATAAAAGGCTTGACAGCCATGAGAGCCTGTAGTTCTGAAACTCTACGAGCTGAGGTGATAGCCAGAAGGAAAGCTGTTTTCCAGAACAAATATTGCAAATCTGATGAGGCAGCTGGCTCAAAGGGAGGCAAGGTCAGTTTTTCCAGAATGAAATTAAGATCCCAAGCAGGTATTGGTTGTTTCCTTGGAGGCCTTAAATTCTTAACCCCTCTGAGGAACTGTCTTAAGAGAGGGTGAGAGAATAAAGGTGGATCAGTGTTGTATTCTGCAGAAATGGCTGAGGCATGTATTTTGATGGAGGAGAAAGCAAGTCCACTGCTTAGCAGTTCAGCCAAATATTGTAGTATTTGAGGTAAATTCAGTTTTCCAGGATCCTGGCCCTTTTTCTCATTCCAGACATAAAAACGTTTCCATTTTGTGGAGTAAGCTTTTCTAGTTGATGGCCTTCTGGCCTCCAAAATGACATCCTGCACCTCTTTGGAGAGTAGGGCCTGTTGTGATGCTAAGGAATCTTCCATGCGGCTAGATTGAGTGTTTTTAGCTGGCTGTGAAGAGTTTTGAAACTGTACTGAGTCAGAAGAAGAGGCATTAGAGGCAGGGTCCATGGTGGGGAATGCGTCAGGCTCCTCAGGAGTGGGTACCAGTGTTGCCTTGGCCAGTCCGGAGCAATGAGAATCATCTTTGGTCTGTCTGCTTTGCTCTTTAATATAACTTTAGGCAGCAGAGGAAGAGGAGGGAAGGCATAAACTGTCATTGATGTCTAACTGAAAGAAAGAGCGTCCACTCTCCAGGCCTTTGGATGGAAGATCCTTGAGCAGAATTTTGTCAATTGATGATTCTTGTGGGAGGCAAAGAGATCTATGTCTGGCCTTCCCCATTCTTGGATTATTTCTGTAAAAACTTTTGGATGCAATTTCCGTTCGTGTGGATCTGTCATATTCCTGCTTAGGTTGTCTGCCAGCGTGTTTTCCTTGCCTGGCAAGTACTGTGCTTGTAGTTCCATTTGTAAGTCCATGGCCATGTTCCAAAGTGACATGGCCAGTCTGCATAGGGGGTAGGAATGTGTTCCTCCCTGTTTGTTTATATACCACAACTGAGGTGTTGTCCGTTCTTATCAATAGTTGACCTGGTTGTAGAAGGTCCTTGAAAGCTATAATAGCATTTATTACTGCTAGCATTTCTTTTTGATTGATGTGAAGGTGCTTTTCTTTTTGGGACCATTTGCCCTGAATGCACCGATCTGTCATGTGAGCCCCCCAGGCGTAGTCCGAGGCGTCTGTTGTGATGACTTGATTTGTCTGAGGCTTGCTGAATGGAAGACCTGTGTTTGTTTGACATGCTTGAGCCCACCAGAGAAATTCCTTTTGTAGACATGGAATTAGTGGTATTATTGTTTCCAAACTGTGGCTGTGTTGAGACCATATGTTTTTCAGGTACCATTGTAGTTTCCTCATATGCAGCTTTGCACATGGGATTAGTAAGATGCAAGATGCCATGAATTCCAGAGCCTGCAGGATTTTCCTTGCAGTCAGCCTGGTGCAATTTGCTAGTGTTCTGAAGTATTGAATTAGTTGCCCCTGCTTCTCTGGCGTGAGGTAGGCCATCTGGGTGTTTGTGTCCAAATTGGCACCCAGGAAAATTATCTTCTAAGAGGGTATTAGCCTTGATTTCTTTTTGTTGACTGTGTATCCCAGAGATTTCAATAACATTATTACATAAGCCAGATGTTTCAGAAGAATGTGCTTGCTGTCCGCTTGGATCAGGCAGTTGTCCAAATAGGGGTATATTTGTATCCCTTGAAGTCTGCAGTAGGCAATTACTGATGCCAGGCATTTCGTGAATACTCTGGGCGCAGTAGATAAGCCAAAGGGCAATGCAGAGAATTGATAATGGGTTGAACCTGCAAGAAATCTGAGGTACCTTCTGCAATTTTGTCTGATTGGGACATGCAGGTATGCCTCCTTGAGGTCCAATGTTACCAGCCAAGACTCCTTGCCCAGCATGGGAAGAAGTTGCTGTAGAGTGAGCATCTTGAATTTTGAATGCAGTAGAAATGTGTTTACGATGGATAGATCCAAAATAGGTCTCCAATCTTTTCCCTTCCTTGGCACCAGAAATAGCCTGGAATAAAACCCTTGACCTTGTTTGTGCGTAGGTACCTCTTGAATAGCTTTCATGTTTATGAGATCTGTAATTTGCCTTTGTGCCTCTGCCCTTTGATTGTGTGGCAGGTTTGGCATGTCTCTCATTTTTGGAAGGGTGTGAAAATGGAATTTGTAGCCTCTGTTTATAATGTCCAGGATCCATTTGTCCTTTGTGACAACATGCCAATTTTTTGAAAATAATGCCAGCTTTCCTCCTAAGGGGACTGCCATTTGAGACCTGGTTGGCATGCAAAGGGGAAGTCATTGGGTTTGCTTTCTGAAAGATTGCGAGTTGTCCTCACCACCTCTTTGTGTAGGAGCTTGCCATTGTCTGCCTCTATACGATCCTTGGGATTGTCCTCTGCCCCTCGGGCGCCTGTATCTGCCTCTTTGGGGTCTGTCTGTGGCAGGAAAGGACCAGTTTTTGGAAGGCCAATTTCTGCTAAAACGTGGGGGTTGTACCTGTAGAAATTCTTTCACAGTTTGCATTGATTTAGCCTTTTCCTCCATTTTCCTTAATACCTCCTCAGCATTGGCACCAAATAGTACATCCTTTTGAAGAGGGGCGTCTAGTAATTTAGCTTTGACATGATCAGGCAAGGCTTGTTCCTTGAGCCAGGCATGCCTACGTATGACTGATCCTGTAACAGCAGCTTTACATGAGGCCTCTAGAGCATCAAAACCACACTGTAACGTATGCTTACCCACATGTTCTGCACTATGCATCAAATCCTGCAACTCCTTCAAGTCTGGTTGTTCAGGTTGTGACATTTTACTCTTCAATTGTGATAACAAAAACTGTTGGTATTTTAGCATATGAAACTGACAGTTTAAGGCCCTCATGGATAAGGTAGCCGAGGTATATACCTTTTTTCCCCACCTTTCTAAGGATCTAGAATCTCTCTCGGAAGGCAACGGATTTTTGGCAATGGAGGCCTTAACTCCCTTGGGGCCCTGCGAGATGGTTTCTGGGTCAGCAGCATGGCTTTTGTAAAGAAATTGGTGTGAGTCAGGAACCCTGTAGTACCTGTCAGGCTTAACTGGAGCTGGAGGTAGAGAGTCCGGGTTAAGGCAGGCCTCTGAGTAAACATCATCTAGGATGTCCAAGACAGGAGGTATAGCCAGAGGCCTATGCTGAGGTAACAAGAGAAATTCCCTGAGCCTTTTCTTGGAATCTGAATAATCCTGGCCTTCCCAGTGGAAGTGTTCCCTTAAGGTATGCAAAGTTTCCCCAAATGAGTAATCCTCAGGGGGGGATACAGAAGGGATGGACTCCTCCTCATCAGAGTCTTCAAAAGGGGAGTAAGAATGTTCCTCATCATCAGAGTGCTCTGAAATAATGGAGCCCTGATCAGAGGAGGGGGAATCTTCCTCCACTCTGGGCCTTTTGTCCGGTGGGGGCTGAGAACCTCTGATTAGAGTAATTAAATCCTCAGCCATTTTAAGCATCTGTTTCTTAGGCATGGGGCCTGGAGATGGGCCCTGTGTAGCTGGTCTCTTAGAGTGCATGGTTGCTTTAGACTTTGTGAAAGCCTTGATGGAGAAAGAAGAGGAAGGTCTGAAGACACCTTGAGTGGAGGTGGACCTGTCCACATTCTGAGTTTCAACGCCAAGAGTGGCTTCGGTATCTGTAGTCGGGGTGTGGGCCGAGGAGCCTGCGACCTCGGGCACAGGAGACACCATCAAAGAAGTGTCGTCGGTAATCAGGGGCTGCGTAGGTGCCTCACTGAGAACCGGACCACGTGTAGTCTGCTTTGGCGTGGTGTCGGTAGAGGCCGCGGACCTCGTGTGTCAGTCCTTGTCTTTGCGTTTTTTAGACAAAACCGGAGTCGGAGTATCCGACGACATAGTATAGTTAAATGCTTTCCCAAAATAATGCTGGGCGAACTCCGCCCGATGCTTAATATTGCGTTTGTTGAATGTAGCACAAAAGCGACAGACCGAGACGTCGTGGTCTGGGCCTAAACAAGGTATACAGAGGGAATGGAAATCCTTATGCGGTATTTGCTTCCCACAAGAAATACAATTATTAACTTTGACATCGGTCTGAGGCAAGAAAAGTTTCCCCAACGGGGTACTTATCTTTTAAGAAGACTTTGGTTTCCAAATTTCGTAATCTCAGGAGCTGGCTGACCGGCACTTGCGAACTGCTTCTGTTTCGGGCACCGCGCGGCAAGAAAGACTGAAGAAAATGGCGTCGGCTGGTTCCTTTATACCCCTGTCGCACTGACGTCAGGGAAGAAGCGACGACAACCGACGCCGGACCTAGACTTTGGAATTCGGCCGACCGAGGACCCGCCTGACGGCAGGAGAACCCATCTGTTATGACTGCAGCTGTATGCACGATGAACATCATCCAACTCTTAGAAGGGTAGTTCCTGCTAAAGCGATGAGTTTGAACTTGTAGGAAGTCTTAAACTGTTTGCATGGACTTGGCCTTATCCTCCACCTTCATGAGCACCTCCAATGCATTACTGCCAAAAAAATTGTCCTTGTGTAAAGGTACATCTAAAAGCTCGGCCTTGGCAGGCTCTGGAAGGGGCTGTTCCCTGACCCAAGCATGTCTCCTGATAACAGATCCAGTAGCTGCAGCCCTGCAGGAAGCTTCAAGGATGTCAAAAGCTGGGAGCCCCTAATAAGAGTCAAAAGATCATTAGCCATTTTAACCATCTGCGATTGAGGGGAACAAGAAGAAGCTGGAGCCCGTTTCTTCACAGACTTGCGACTAGCGGATTTAACAAAAAGCTGAAAGGACTCAGGAGGCTTGGCCACTGAAGAGGTCATCGGTATGTGCCTGCTGTCAGAATGAATAATGGAGGCCTCGGAAAACAGAGCCTGCTTAGTCCCAGGTTGAAGTTCGGAAGACAAAATGGAAGCCGGCGGCATGGAGGACTCAGAAACAGTCTCACCAGAGGCCTGCGGAGGAAAATCCGCAGATGGCAGGGGCTGCAAAGGCACCTCACTGACTACCGCCTGACTGACGACCAACTTAACATCATCAGTAGATTTGACTCCGAGGCCTGTCTCGGTCTTTGTCCTTGAGCTTCCTAGGAACATCCGAAGCCTGGAGACCAACGGACGCCATACTGACAAACTTAGGCCAAACTCCAAAGTGCTTAGAAAAAAACTTAATCCGATGATGAATAGTACATGGATTAAAGGAAGCACAGAGATCACAGTTAGGAATGTCGTGGTCAAGGCCTAAACAAATAATGCAGTAAGAATGAAAATCTCTATGGGGAATCTGCTTTCTACAGGCAAGACAATTGTCAACTTTTTCTGACATTCATTAAGGCAAGTAAAAGAGGATCCCCAACGGGGTACTTAGATGTAGATGACTTCAACTTTCGTAGTCGGAAATCAAAAAGGTAAACGGCCGACCGGCACTCATGCAAAAAGCTTCTGCTTTGGGCTCTGGTGGCAAAGAAGACTGAGGAAGTGACGTCGGCTGCCTCTCCTTTTGTACCAAAAATATTGACGTCCTATACAACCGATGGCAGCCGACGTCATATCCCCTTACCCTTGGTATTCGGGTCGATTGAGGGCTACCGGGGGCCAGATAACCCATTTGTTAAGACTGCAACAATGAAACATGATTAACATCCTAAAGCTCTTAACCCTGCCTTCAGCTGTCGGTAACTGGTTCTGAAGTATGTGTTAGACATACAGCCTCAAGCTGCGTAACCTGTATGAAGTGAGAAACACCTGTGATTGTATTGTGTCCAGCCGTGCCCCGAACAAATCTAGAACTTGAAACAGTTGAAGTGCAGAGTTGTTAATGTTGATCGTGATGCCCAATTTGTTGGTTAACTGAAAGGAGTCCCTGGTCTGACATAGTAGATGCTCTGAGGGGGGGTAAGGAGCCAATCATCGGTGGATCCTTGAAAGGAGCGAAATATCCTCTGGATATGACTCGCAATACCCACTGATTTGTACTGATGGCCTCCCATGCTAGAGGGTGAAGCGACAAATGACCCCCGACTGCCTCCAGAGATGGGCAGCCGGGAAACCCTTCAGGGTCGCTGCCTGGGTTTATCAGAGGAAGGTTCTCAGGACCCAAAATTCCTAGGACCCCCTCTGCCTCTGGGGGACCTTGAGTCCTGAGCATCCTGGGAGAACACCTGAGACTTGCGGAAAGTACAGTTGTGTACACGTAACATAAATGTAGATGTCAGAGTGTATTCACTGTTGCAGTCATCACACTTGGGTTATCTGCCTGCAGGTAGCCCTCAGTCGGCCCGAATACCAGTGACTTAGTATTTCTGCGTCGGTTGCTGTCGCTCTAGGACTGATGTCAGGTCATCAGGGGTATAAAAACAGGCAGCTGATGCCATTACATCAGTTTTTCTTGCCCCAAATGTCAGGAGTCCCCAAATAGGGAGCTAAGTTATGGTGGAGGAAAACACCACCAGTAAAAAGTAAATACCAACACCCCTGAAGGGGGAGGGGGGAGTAAAAGGCATAGAGAGTTTAGAGAGAGAGAGAGAGAGAGACAGAAAAAAAACAGGGGGCTGGAGGGAGGGAAACCAGGACTGCAACAGTGAATACACTTAAACATCTACATTTATGGTAAGTGTACACAACTGTACTATGTTCCTCGTGTTTCACTTCTGCAGTCATCACACTTGGGTGGACTCCCAAAGCTGAAGAAGGGTGGAGGCAGTCAAAAAGAGTTAGGGCTGGCTAGAATGCCCTGCAGGACTGCTGTTGCAAAGCCTGCCTTGGATTTGGAGAAGATAGGCAAATGGTAGTGCTTGGTGAAAGTGTGTACTGAACTCCAGGTAGCAGCTTCCAGGATGTGCCTGGTGGGGACTCCCCTGAGAAATGCTGTAGAGGTAGATGCTGCCCTAGTGGAATGTGTTCTGACCCCCTGTGGTGTTGGTTTCCCATGGTGCTTGTAGCAGAAATGTATGCAGTGTGCTATCCATTTAGATATTGTTTGCTTAGAAATGGCCTTGCCCGCTGCCCCTGTTGCAAAGCTAATAACTGGTTTGATTTTCTGAAGGCCTTAGTCCTATCCAGGTAAAATTTGAGCTGTCTGTGCACGTCCAAGGAGTGCAGGATCCTTTTCCCTTTATTTTGAGGACTAGGGAAAAGGGTTGGCAAATGTATGGATTGATTGAGAGCCACACTGTACACCACTTTAGGCACAAAGAAAGGGTTTGTCCTGAGAGAGACCCTGTCAGCATGGAAAATAATGAAGGGTTCCACAGCCATAAGTGCTTGTAGTTCAGACACTCTTCTAGCTGAAGTGATGGCTAGAAGCAATGCTGTTTTCAAAGAGAGGAATTTTAAGTCTGCGGACACTGCAGGCTCAAAGGGTAGAAGTATGAGCTTTTCCAGTACACAGTTAAGGTCCCAAGCAGGGGTGCGTGCTCTCCTTGGTGGCCTTAAGTTGTATGCCCCTCTCAGGAACTGTTTGATAAGAGGGTGCGAGAAGAGAGGTGGCTCAGTGTTGTAATGAGCTTAAATGGCTGATGCATGTATCTTAATGGAAGAGAAGGACAGGCCTTTGTGGAGTAGATTCTGCTAAGTAATCCAGGATTAAAGGCAGGAATGGCAGAGTTGCGTCCTCTCCTTTAGATAGACTCCAGGAGCAGTATCTTTTTCACTTATCCGCATAAGACTTCCTTGTGCTGGGTCTTCTGACTTCAAGAATGACGTCCAGCACCTGTTTGCTTAGAGCTGCTGGGCTAGGATTCAAGGGGCAAGCCAGGCTGCAAGATTTAGGGTTTTCAGTTGCGGATGTAAAATCTGCCCCTCCTGCTCAGAGAGCAGGGTATGATTCTAGTGTAGGTGCCATGGTGGCACCGTTGTCAGGCTGTGTAGGAGTGGGTACCAGTGCAGGAGTGGCCAGTCCGGGGCAATCAGAATTGTCCTCTGTTTGTCCTGTCTTATTTTGAGCAATACTCTTGACAGAAGGGGCAGAGGTGGGAATGCATAAACTGAGAGATTTACCCACTGAAAGGACAGGGCATCCACTTTCCAGGCCCTGCTGTGAGGGGTCCTGGTGCAGAATCTGCTGAGCTGGTGGCTGTAGGGGGAGGCAAAAAGGTCCACCTCTGGGGTCCCCCATTTCTGAATCAGAAAGTTGAAGGTGCTGGGCTCTAACTGCCACTCGTGTGAGTCTAGGAGATTTCTGCTTAAGTCGTCTGCCAATGAATTTTGTTTGCTTGGCAGGAACAGAGCCATGGCTAGCCTGCAGAGTGGCTATGAATGGGTTCCCCACTGCTTGTTGATGTACCACATAACTGCGGTGGTATCTGTTTTTATTAGAAGTTCTCCTGGAAAGAATAGGGATCTGAAAGCTGTCAGGTGTTCTACACAGCTAGCATCTCTTTTTGGTTGATGTGCAGATGAATGACTTGGGCTCCAGTGGCCCTCAATGCATTTGCCGTCCATGTGTGCTCCCCAGGCATAGTCTGATGCGTCTGTGGTTAGGGTCTGGGCGGTGTGGGGTTGAGTAAAGGGCAGTCCCTTGTTGTGGTTGCATGCTTCTGTCCACCAAAGGAACTCTGTCCTTAGACAGGGTATGATAGGAATTACTGTTTCCAGGTCCTAAGAATGTTGGCACCAAAGACATTTTAATTACCATTGAAGTTTCCTCATATGTAGTCTTGCATATGGAATTAGCAGTATACATGAGGCCATGAACCCTAGGGCCTGCAGTATTTTTCTTGTGGATAGTTGGGTTTTGGTGGCCATTTGTTTTTAAGTAGGCTGTCAAGACAGACTTGTTTTTCTGAAGTGAGGAATGCCACATGAGATGTTGTGTCCAAGCTTGCTCCCAGGAATACAATCTTTTGACTGGATACCAGTTTTGATTTCTTTTCGTTGATTGTGTACCCCAGGGAAGTGAGAAGGTTTTTCACAAATGTCAGTTGCTGCAACAGCAATTCCTGACCGTCTGCCTGAATCAGGCAGTCCAAGTACGGGTAAATTTGGATATTTCTCTGCCTGCAGTATGCAATGACTGGAGCCAGGCATTTTGTGAATACTCTGGGCACAGTGAATAAGCCAAAGAGAAGTGCAGAGAATAGATCAGGCCCTGAAATGTAGATACTTCCTGCATGACTCCCTTATGGGGATGTGCATATAGGCTTCTTTTAAGTCTAGGGTGACTAACCAGGCATCCTTGGCTAGCATTAGGTAGAAGCTGTTCCAGGGTAAGCATTTTGAATTTTGGTACCAATAGGAAGGTGTTGAGAACTGAAAGATCCAGGATTGGGGGCCAAGAGCCCTCTTTTCTGGGTACAAGGAAGAGTCTGGAATAGAATCCTTGACCTATCTGTTCCACTGGAACCGACTGAATAGCTCTGATGGAGAGAGCAGGAATAGAACTTGGTGTTGAGCCTCTGCCCACTGGTTTGGAAGAAGGTCTGGGAACCCTCTTGAGGTTGTCAGTGAGTGGTAGTAAAATCTGTACCCCTGGGCTACAATGTTGAGGACCCATCGGTCTTGTGTGACGGACATCCAGTTTTTTACATGAAGCAATTGGGCAGAGGTGGGGAGTGGAACAGAGAAGTCATTGTGATTTTTTTCCATAAGTAGGTGGCTTACCACTCCCTGCTTTGGGGGTGGGGGCACTCCATTGCTTAGAACTCTGCATACCCTGAGACTGTAGTCTGGGTGGTCTGTTTCCCCTGGGTCTGGTTTGAGAAGGCCTGGAGGGGGCTGGAAAAGACCAGTGTTTGGAAGGGCAATGCCTACTGAATCTAGGGGGTTGCACTTGTAAGAATTAACAGTCTGCATAGACTTAGCTTTTTCTACCGTCTTTAAGAACCTCTTTTGCTTTGGTGCCAAACTGTTCTTGTTCAAAGGAGTGTCTAGTAACTTTGATTTGACATGGTCTGGCAAGGTCTGCTCCTTGAGCCAAGCATGTCTTCCCAGTACAGAACCAGTGACTGCTGCCTGGCAAGATGCTTCTAGGGCGTCAAAGCCACACTGTAAAGTATGCTTGCTGACTTGGCTTGCAGAGTGCATGAGCTCCTGCAATTCTTTATTTTCTGCGCAGTCTGTAAAGGCTGCTACTTTTTGTTTAATAAGTTCCATAATATGTCGCTGGTAGCTCAACATGTAAAACTGACAATTCAAAGCCCTAATAGCAAGAGTTGCAGAGGTATATACCTTCTTACCCAATCTGTCCAAAGCTCTGGAATCCCTGTCCGAAGGGGTGGGATTCTTGGCTGTAGTTGCCTTGACAGCTTTAGGCCCCTGGGAAATGATTTCTGGGTCAGCAGTAGGATTCTTGAAAAGAAATTTGTGAGCGTCAGTCTGTAGTACCTGTCTAGTTTCCTAGGGCCAGGAGGTGAAGTATCAGGAGTAAGACTGGATTCCATAAAGACATCAACAACTTCCAGGACTGGGGGTACTGCTAAAGTCCTGTGCTGTGGCAAATCTAGAAATTCCCCGAGTCTGAGGATAGTCTTGGCATTCCCAGTGGAAATGCTCTCAAAGTATGTAAGGTTTCACAAAAAAAAAAAAATCTTCCGGAGAGGAGGCAGAGGGAATGGATTCCTCTGCATCTGAATCCCCATAAGCAGATAAGGGCATGTCTTCATAATCTTATATCTCAGAGTCATCGGATTCCTGGTCTGTTGAAGCTGCAGGGGACTGGTCTCTTTTCCTCTTAGCAGGGGAAAGTAGACTTCCCCTAATCAGCATAATAAAGTCTTACACCATTCTAAGCATTTGTCATTGTGACATGGGAGCAGGTGCATGTGCTTTGGTCGTCAGTTTTCTAGGCACAGTGTGTACTCTTGGCCTAAGAAACTCAGTAGTTTTAGATAAAAAAAAGTCGTCCATTTGAGTCGAACATAGGTAGTGCGAAGAACTGCCTCAGAAGCCGGTGGCTGCACAGCGGCTCCGGACCCATCCAAGGTAGAGACATCCGCAGGTTCCATAGTCGAAGAAGAGTCTCGTGGCATACCAGACTCCTAATGGGTCTCGGTAGAGGCCTGCGAATCCACTGAAGTGGGCATCAGGGTCTGCGAAAGCACCTTACTGAGTACTGGCGAATTGGCGACTAGCTTAACGGAAGCATCGTCGGCAGCTTTGGACCTATGCGGTCTGTCTCTGTCCTTACATTTTTTCAGAATATCGGTAGTCGGATGGCTTACCAAAGCCATTTTGAAATACGGAGATGAGAGTGAAAGAATTTAGTGATAAAGAGAGCCCAATGATGAATGGTTCGGGTTTTGAACAAGGCACAAAACCAAGAGCGAGGTACGTCATGGTCTGGGCCTAAACAGGTGACACAGTAAGGATGAAAATCTCTGTGTGGTATTTGCTTTCCACAGGCAAAACAATTGTTAACTTTTTCTGACATCGGTTAGAGCAAGAAAAAAGGATCCCCAACGGGGTACTTAGCTTTAGAAGACTTCAGGATTATTCAGTTCGTAAACGAAATTTCAGGTAGCAGCCGACCAGCACTTGCAAAATGCTTCTGCTTTGGGCTCCTCGGCAAGAAAGACTGATGTAATGGCGTCGTCTGCTTGTTTTTATATCCCTGATGACCTGACGTCAGTCCTGGAGCGACAGCAACAGACACAGAAATACTAAGTCTCTGGTATTCAGGCCGACTGAGGGCTACCTGCAGGCAGACAACCCAAGTGTGATGACTGCAACAGTGAAACACGAAGAACATCAACATCTTCTTCTGGCATCGCTGGTCCCTGGAAAAGGACCTCTGAGGTGGAGAGAAGCAGACCCCGACGTCAGGCAGTGTCTTCTAGTCTTCCTCGCTCTGGGCTAAAGTTTCAATGACTGTCTTTCCAAAGAGGGAAGATCCATGAAAAGGGGCGTTGGTGAAAGACGCCTTTAAGGGCTCAGAGAACAGACATAAGCGGCGTGACACTGGATGGCAACACCTGATCCCGCCGCCCATGCGGCTCCCTCTGTGGCATGAGAGCAAATGCATGGATGTGTTGGCTACAGATTTTTAGGGTGGCCATTCGTGCATCGAACATCTTCTTGTCCTCTACCGAAATGGACTCTGGGGTCAAATCCATGAATTCCTTCACCAGATCTCTCGGGAGTCGAAAAAAGTGCGCCATGTAGTTCAGCGCCCTCACACAGACAGTCGCTGAAGCATAGACTTGCTTCCCAAAGCGATCCAATGTCTTTGACTCTCGGTCAGGCAGATGGACATTGGAACTCTCCTGGGCGAGTTCCTTCTTGGTGGCCACCGCCACCAGCATAGTATCTACAGGGGACCCCTTGTGCCAGTGTAGTTTGTCAGTGGGAGGACTCACGACCTTGTCCAGGCACTTGGGTATCATCTCTATGGTGAAAAAAGAAGAACACAAAACAGGGTAAGGTATCACCTCATAAAGAGAAAATGAAGTCCAAACAAAAAGAGGTAGATACTCCAAAACAATCGAAGCCAGCCAGGAACTGCAAATCAAAATTGAAGTAAAAATCCTTTTATTCCTATGAACAGTAAGCGCTTTCGCGTTGCTCAGAACGCTTCATCAGACTTTAATAAAAAACAGTTGTGCTTGCTCCACCTAAATATTCAGAA
This sequence comes from Protopterus annectens, assembly GCF_019279795.1. Classification (NCBI taxonomy): domain Eukaryota; kingdom Metazoa; phylum Chordata; order Ceratodontiformes; family Protopteridae; genus Protopterus; species Protopterus annectens. The sequence continues at coordinate 309,598,509 of NC_056751.1, read as the reverse complement.
CCAACCAATAAAAAATATACATTCAAAACAACCAGTAAGAACAGTAAAAATTGTCACATGAAAAGCATTTTAAAAAGTGCATGAACAATGAATAAAAAAGGGGGGGGAGATCCCACTAGAGAAGAATACATACGTTATAATTAAAACTCTATATGAAAAAACACATACTAGAGTGTTTATATATAGCTATAATAATATGCGTGTATACAGGAAAGAACAAATACATTCATCATACATCTATATCATTGTATATATATTGTCTACTAACGTCTGAATGGCTTATCTATCAAGAAGGGTTTCAAGGACAGTTTATCATTAAGGCCATGTCCTTTATCAGCTCTAAACTTAATGACCCATTTAACCTCTTCCTTCTCAGTAGTATTGTTGATGTTACCTAACCTTTCAGTTACTTGTAGGTGTCCTATAACCATAAAACTAAAAACATGTGTAGATCCATTTTGTATAACATGTCTAGCTAAGGCATTTCCTTCATTTTCCTTGTGAATAGCATAGACATGTTCTCTAATTCTTTCTCTCAGAGTTCTATTGGTTTTTCCCACATAGAAACTTTGACATTTTTTACATACAGCTAGATATATGACATTTCTAGATCTACAGTCTGCATAGTCATTAAACTCATATTTAATATTACTGTCAGGATGTATGAATACATTGGAGTTCATGATAAAACCACATTGGTTGCAATTCCTACAAGCGTGTGTACCTTTTCTATGTGAAATAATCTTATTGCTGTTTTTTCTTTCATAGCATAACAAACGTTTAAGGGACTTTGTGTTCTTGTAACCAATAGCAGGTCTGTCACCCACTATTTCCTTGATGTCATCATCTAATAGTAGGCTATTCCAATTCTTCTTTATTATATTAACAACAGAATTATTGGTGTTAGTATAAGGAATTGATAGCCTTTTTCTCGTATCTCTCATCCTAGTTGGACGCTCATACATAGTACTGTCATTCTTAATGAAAGGTGATGCTATCCGCTCACTGCATGTTTCTTGTATCACTAGTAGATCCTTATTATGATATCCTCTATTAATAAATTCTTGCTGCATGGTATTAACTGCTATAGATAAAGCATCATCCTCACTTATGATACGTGAATGACGTATCAATTGATTTTTTACAATGTTCTTATGGATATGTGGAGGGTGCATACTAGTCCTATGCAGAATAACATTTCTTCTACAGGGTTTTTTATAGATATCTGTTGTTAAACGACCTCTATCTAAAATTAATGTAACATCTAGGAAATCTATTTTAGTGGGTGATGTTGTAATAGTCAAGACTAGGAAAGTAGTAGTTCCATTGATATATAACATAAACTCTTCTAAAGTTTCTGTATCTCCTTTCCAAATCAAAAAAATATCATCCACAAAACGTCTGCAATGCCTAATATGACTCGAGAAACTCATATGTTCTAATATATAGGTGACCTCTCAATATGCCAATACAAGATTGGCATATGAGTTGGCGCAGGATGTCCCCATCGCCACACCTTTGGTCTGCAGATAATATTCACTATTGAACAAAAACACATTGCTGTTCAAAACAATCTCCAATAACATAGTAATCTTTATAATCACATTGTTGCTCATTCCTTTACTCATCAGGAATAATCTCAAATAATCTAGTCCTACGTCATTAGGTATACAAGTGAACAAGGAGGCAACATCTAAAGTTACTAAAATATCTGACTGTGGTGGATCATTATTGCCATTGTAAATTGATAAGGTTTCAAGAAATTGTTTAGTATCTCGTAAGATAGAACTGGTGGAGTCTACTATGGGTCTGAGTGTCTTCTCTAGAAAAATTGAGATGGTTAACTGAAACCATCTCAATTTTTAGATGTTGCCTCCTTGTTCACTTGTATAACTAATGACGTAGGACTAGATTATTTGAGATTATTCCTGATGAGTAAAGGAATGAGCAACAATGTGATTATAAAGATTACTATGTTATTGGAGATTGTTTTGAACAGCAATGTGTTTTTGTTCAATGGTGAATATTATCTGCAGACCAAAGGTGTGGCTATGGGGACATCCTGCGCCAACTCATATGCCAATCTTGTATTGGCATATTGAGAGGTCACCTATATATTAGAACATATGAGTTTCTCGAGTCATATTAGGCATTACAGACATTTTGTGGATGATATTTTTTTGATTTGGAAAGGAGATACAGAAACTTTAGAAGAGTTTATGTTATATATCAATGGAACTACTACTTTCCTAGTCTTGACTATTACAACATCACCCACTAAAATAGATTTCCTAGATGTTACATTAATTTTAGATAGAGGTCGTTTAACAACAGATATCTATAAAAAACCCTGTAGAAGAAATGCTATTCTGCATAGGACTAGTATGCACCCTCCACATATCCATAAGAACATTGTAAAAAATCAATTGATACGTCATTCACGTATCATAAGTGAGGATGATGCTTTATCTATAGCAGTTAATACCATGCAGCAAGAATTTATTAATAGAGGATATCATAATAAGGATCTACTAGTGATACAAGAAACATGCAGTGAGCGGATAGCATCACCTTTCATTAAGAATGACAGTACTATGTATGAGCGTCCAACTAGGATGAGAGATAGGAGAAAAAGGCTATCAATTCCTTATACTAACACCAATAATTCTGTTGTTAATATAATAAAGAAGAATTGGAATATCCTACTATTAGATGATGACATCAAGGAAATAGTGGGTGACAGACCTGCTATTAGTTACAAGAACACAAAGTCCCTTAAACGTTTGTTATGCTATGAAAGAAAAAACAGCAATAAGATTATTTCACATAGAAAAGGTACACACGCTTGTAGGAATTGCAACCAATGTGGTTTTATCATGAACTCCAATGTATTCATACATCCTGACAGTAATATTAAATATGAGTTTAATGACTATGCAGACTGTAGACCTAGAAATGTCATATATCTAGCTGTATGTAAAAAATGTCAAAGTTTCTATGTGGGAAAAACCAATAGAACTCTGAGAGAAAGAATTAGAGAACATGTCTATGCTATTCACAAGGAAAATGAAGAAATGCCTTAGCTAGACATGTTATACAAAATGGATCTACACATGTTTTTAGTTTTATGGTTATAGGACACCTACAAGTAACTGAAAGGTTAGGTAACATCAACAATACTACTGAGAAGGAAGAGGTTAAATGGATCATTAAGTTTAGAGCTGATAAAGGACATGGCCTCAATGATAAACTGTCCTTGAAACCCTTCTTGATAGATAAGCCATTCAGACGTTAGTAGACAATATATATACAATGATATAGATGTATGATGAATGTATTTGTTCTTTCCAGTATACACACATATTATTATAGCTATATATAAACACTCTAGTATGTGTTTTTTCATATAGAGTTTTAATTATAATGCATGTATTCTTCTCTAGTGGGATCTCCCCCCCCCCTTTTTTTATTCATTGTTCATGCACTTTTTACAATGCTTTTCATGTGACAATTTTTACTGTTCTTACTGGTTGTTTTGAATGTATATTTTTTATTGGTTGGTTCTGAATATTTAGGTGGAGCAAGCACAACTGTTTTTTATTAAAGTCTGATGAAGCATTCTGAGCAACGCGAAAGCGCTTACTGTTCATAGGAATAAAAGGATTTTTACTTCAATTTTGATTTGCAGTTCCTGGTTGGCTTTGATTGTTTTGGAGTATCTACCTCTTTTTTTTTGTTTGGACATCATCTCTATAGTGTCCGGCTCCTTCCATGCCCTAGATGTAATCAAATCCATGAGTGTATCAGCAGGAGGGGACACCCAGGAGGTAGACGGGCCTGAGCCAAATGCCCCCAGAAACATGGACTCATCAGAGGTTGGTTTTGGGGCAGACCACTCCCCTCCCTGGAGTAGGATTTCCATGATGTCTCCACCTTGTGGGGTGATCTTTGGGAACATTCCCCTTCATCCAGGTCCATGTCTTCTGTGAGGGACTCTGGAGAAGAGTCCAAGGGCATCCTTTTACATTTATGCTTGCGAGGGGGGGGGCACCTCAGAAGGGATCTTTGGGGAGGTCTCGCCAACGGGTTGTTCCAAGGTCAGAACGTCCTTGGGCATTACGGCTACAGGCTTTCTCTGACAGGGCAAGATGGTCGGACCTGCACTCAAGACCAGGGGGCTCTGGACGGACTCTGAAGTTGAAACAGATGTGTGCCTCTTATAGACAGCATACCAAAAATTTACAGTACCAGGAGACACCAGAGATGTATGTGAAAAAATAAGAAGTTATGTACTCACCATAACGTTCCATGTTTGTTATCCATGACCTCACCTTCATTCTTGCTGGTTGGGTTCGGAACCGAGCATCGGTTCCGACTCGGCCTATTACTAGAGCTCGAGAGCTTCCAGTGGCTCGAGGTTACACCCTATCCCATGATGCCTGGAGAAGATAACCCAGATCTTGTTTGCACATTACTAACAAATCAGAAACCATACAATGAAAACAGGGTAACAATTCTTAGTCTATGACTCATGAGGCCAGAAGGGAAGCAGAGAACATTTTTCACCAATAAAAATTTCCTCTCGATCCTCCAGGAGTGAAGGTTGGGAAAGGAGGGTGGGATGCAAGAATGAAGGCGAGATCATGGACAACAAACATGGAACGTTATGGTGAGTACATAACTTCTTAATGTTATGTTGTCCTATTTCGCCTTCATTCTTGCTGGCTGGGATAGCATTCCCAGCACCTTCTTTCTTGGGTGGCTCAAGGGAATAAGCTCTTCATAACAGTAGAACCAAAGGAAGCCCTGTTCCGGGAGCCAACATCTACTTTGTAATGAGTGATGAAGGTATGAGGATTGACCCATGTGGCTGCTGCACAAATTGAGTCCATAGGTAATTTGGCCTGAAAGGCGGTCGAAGTTGACATAGCTCTTGTTGAGTGGCCCCTAATCTTTAAAGGCAATTGTTTATGTTGAAAATTATATGCATAGGTAATAGTATCAGCAAGCCATTTTGATAAGGTAACTCTAGAAACTGGTGCACCTTTTCTGTTATCTGAGGAGACAAATAGCTGGTCAGATTTTCTGAACTCCATTGTTCTAGTCAAGTAGAACCATAACTGTCTGTGGATGTCCAATTGGTGTAGTTTACATTCTGCCCTGTTGCCAGGGTTTGGAAAGAAGACAGACAGGTCAATGTTCAAATTGGTCCCAGAGCCTACTTTGGGAAGGAATGAATGATTTGTTCTAACAGAAACTCTGTCTTTGTTAAAAAGTAGATAGGGAGGGCATATGGACAGAGCTTGGAGCTCTGAAACCCTCCTAGCTGAAGTAATGGCTGTTAAAAAGACGGTTTTCCAGGTCAGAAATTTTAGTTTGCAAGAGGAGGCTGGTTCATAAGGTGGTAGAATCAGAGTAGTCAGTACCAAATTGAGATCCCCAGGAGGTGGTGGTTCTCTTATTGGGGGCCTTAGTAGAAACGTACCTTTGAGGGATGCTTTGCACAATCTGTGAGACATTATTTTTGACCCCATGTCTCCTATGTGCTAGTTAGACATGGCGGCTAATTGTACTCATATGGTAGCTGCTGCAGCACCTTCATTGAAAATCTCTGCTAAACAATTTAAAATTTTACTTAAAGGGGTTGTAGAGGGATCTACTTGATTCTTGGAAGCCAAACAAGAAAACTTTTCCCATTTGCTAGCATACAGTTTTCTAGTTGTTGCCTTATGAGAAGAGACAAGAATGTGGCGCACTGCAGGGGATATGTCTGGAAGCCTGGCTAAGATTGGAAGTGGTGCAGCCAAGCTGTTAGCTTGAGGATTTGGATAGAAGGATGGAGCGTTCCTCACTGATGAGTCAGAAGATCTGGCACCTAGTCCAGAAACCACAGCTCCTCTCAGAGATGAGGCCATAGGAAGGGGAACCAGATTTTACAAGGCCAGTACGGAGCAATGAGAATTAACCTGCAGCTCAATGATTTCGCTTTCTGTAGAACTTTGGGGATTAGAGAAAGTGGGGGAAAGGCATAAAGAAGTCCCGTGGGTCAATCGTGAACAATTGCATCCCTTGGTGACTCCCTTGGAGGGGGAATTAGGGCAAGGTAGCTGCTTCATTTGGTGTTCATGGACGTAGCAAAGAGGTCGCAGCAATGCAAAAATTTGGTTCGCAATTTCCTGTTTCAGGGACCACTCGTGAGGCATCAGAATTGCTCTGCTGAATTTGTCCGCTATCAAGCTGGATTTCCCTGGAATGTGCATTGCAATCAGAAAGCGTTGAGACGATATTACCAACTGCCATACTCTCTAAGCCTCTTGACACAGGGGGTAGGATCTGGTTCTGCCTTATTTGCTTGATGTACCACACTATTGACATATTGTCTGTCTGTACTGCAATCGTACCTAGTAGTAGAGTGTTCTGGAATACCTGCAACGCCAAGAGCACCACTCTCATCTCTAGGACACTGATGTGCAGATGGTACTCGTGTTCCTGCCAAATTCCTTGGACAGTCTTTCCCAGATAATACCCCCCCCCACCCTATCTTGGAAGTGTCCATGGTCACTGTAGCTATTGGTTGGGGGAGAGTGAACAGCCTCCCTACAGTCATCTGCGGAAGTGCCTCACTGAGTACCGGCGGAATGGCGACTAGCTTAATGGAAGCGTCGTTGGCAGTTTCGGACCTATGTGGTCTGTCTCTGCCTTTATCCTTATGTATTTTCAGAAGATCGGTAGCCGGATGGCTTAACGAAGCCATTTCGGAGTACAGAGATCAAGAACGAAAGTATTTAGCTACAAAAATAGCCCGATGACAAATAGTTTGGGCGTTGAACAAGGCACAAAACCGACAGCGAGGGACGTCATGGTCTGGGCCTAAACAGGTGACGCAGTAAGAATGAAAATCTCTAGGAGGTATTTGCTTTCCACAGGCAAGACAATAATTAATTTTTTCTGACATCGGTTAGAGCAAGAGAAAAGGATCCCCAACGGGGTGCTTATCTTTTTGAAGACTTCAGGTCTGAAACTCGAAAACGAAAATTTCAGGAGTCGACCAACCGGCACTTGCGAACTGCTTCTGCTTCGGGCACCGCACGGCAAGAAAGACTGATGTAATGGCGTCAGCTGCATGTTTTACATCCCTGACATCATGGAAGAAGCGACAGCATCTGTCGCAGAAATCCCAAGACTGTGGTATTCAGGCTGGCTGAGGGCTACCTGCAGGCAGATAACCCAAATGTGATGACTGCAACAGTGAAACACGAAGAACATCTTGTGGGACATGGGCAATGCCTGCATGGACCATTGAGCAAAGAGTAGCCACTGTAGGACTCTCATATGTAACTGTGCCAGAGGTACTAGTGTTAGAGCAGCCGCCATAGTGCCCAAGAGCTTCAGGACAAACTTTGCCTGTGCTTTTTTCTTCAATAGCAAGATGGACACTTGATGGCACAGTGTCTGTACCCTGTCATGAGGCAATTTTGCTACCATGTCTTTTGTGTTCAAGTCTGCTCCTATGTACATAATATGCTGTGATGGCAACAAGGCAGATTTTTCGAAATTTATTTTAATGCTCAGTTGCGAGCATAGATGGATTGTAGTGTCTCTTGCCTTGGTTAGTAGATGCTCGGTGGTGGCGGTCAGGAGCCAGCCGTCTAAGTATGGAAACACCCGGAATCCTAGATGCCTCAGGTGAGCGGTGACTACTGTCATGCATTTGATAAACCCTCTGGGGGCTGTAGTGAGGCCAAAGGGCAGAGCTCTGAATTGGTAATGGCTGTCTCCCCGCCGGAAGTGCAGATACCTCCTGGATCACCTGTCCATTTTTATATGGTAGTACGCATCCTGAAGATCGAGTCAGCAAATCGAATTGTCTTGTCTCAGAAAGGGAAGTACAGACTGCACTGTCACCATCTGGAACTTTGTTTTTTTTATGGACTTGTTCAGCCTGCTGGTTCCAAGATGGGTCTCCAGTCCTCTGTTTTCTATGGCACTAAAAAGAACATTTAGTAAGTTCCAGTCTGATTTGGTCTGTTGGGACTTCTTGGATGACTCTTTCTTAGCAACCTTTGTACCTCTAGGGTTGCTTGATCCCTTTGACAGGGTGGAATGTCTGGTACTGTTCTTTTTGTTCGTGGGTGTGGGGTGGAAAAGGGGATGTTGTATCCGTGGAAATTATCGACTGTACCCATTTACCTTGAGTGATGTTCAGCCAGGCTTTTGGGTACAGTGACAGGCTGCTCCCAGTCTCTAGAGGTGGGCAGGTGGGCCTCCTTTTCAGGAACACTGGAAGGGTCTGCCAGGGAATGCATCTCTTGTCACCCTGATTTTGTGGACCCCTTCTGCCATGAGATCTGTACTTCCATTATTTCCCCTTCTGTCCAAGGGGAAAACGTCGCCACATGCGTTCAGCAAAGCTCTTTGGGATTTAGGGAACCTTATTTTCCCACCCTTCTGGCCTTTGGGATAAGGCCTGGTAGGGACCGAAAAACATACTCCCACAGCAGAAAGTTCTGCCTTCCTGCTCACCCCTGGTCATAGTCTCTTTCACTTTTGTCCCGAACAAGGACAAGCTGTCAAAAGGAGTGTTTATGAAGGAAGACCTGAGGGGTTCAGCAAACTCGCAAAGGCGCATCCAGGGATGTCTCCTCACAGCTATTCCTGTGCCTGCTGCCCTACTCGCTCCATCGGCTGCGTATGAGATGAGTCTCGTGGAGGAGTTGACTACAGAACTTAAGGTAGTGAGCCGAGAGGTCACCTAAATAGTTCAGTGACCGGACTGCAAAGGCCACTGATGAGAACATACGCTTCCCATATCTGTCCATCGTTTGAGATTCCTTATTCAGTGGATGGACAGATGAAGAAATCTCAGCTAACTCCTTTTTGGTGGCTGCCACTGCCATCACCATAGCATCTACCGGGACAACTTTGGTTAAGAACTCCTTATCTGAAGGGGCAGTTATGAATTTGCTGGGCCTCTTCGGAACAGGTTCCACAGATTCTGGAGAGCCCATGCTTTTCGACTGACTACACCAAGAAGCTGGTCGAAAGGCGGAGACACCCAAGAGGTGGAGGGTCGAGATCCAAATGCCTCTAGGTATACGGACTCACCCTCAGAAGGGGTAAGGGTCTTCCAGCCACCTCTCTGTTTCAGGATCTCTAGGATGTCTGAGAAGGAGACATCCTCAGAGGGTGACTGTGGGGACCCTTCTGAATCCTCTAAGTCCATAACAGAAGTGAAACTCCTCAGGGGACTCTAGATGTTTCTTCTTACAAGTTTTCCTCCGAGGGACCTCTCCAGAGGGCTCATGTGAGGAGGTTTCAGAAGAGAGTGACTCACCCAATGGGGCATCCTGGGGCATTGGTTCTTTACGCCTGGGGGGGGGATGGTACAGAGGCAGACATCGGCACTTTTGGGGGAAGAGTGCCTGGATCTGAAGGTGGATCCATCAGGGGTGACAGCGCACTCCATCACCTTGAAGGCACCACGACCTGTGCCCGAGGGAGCCTCCGACTCTGAAGAACCAGGCAACTTCCCCCGTGCCAAGGAGTTGGGCTCCAAACTCACCCGTGCTGAAGCCCCAAGATGTAGATTCGGGTCTGACCCAACTCTCCTCCCCTGACCCGAGGGGGGAGTGTCGGCTCCCAGACCCCTCGACAGAAGATGGTACCGAAGAGGTCAGAGCAGAAGTTGGGGCTGAAACCCCAGGGGTGAGTCTCGGACCTGATGGTTCCACCACAGAGACATCCAAGCACCCCTGTTCCAAAACCACTCGGGTCGGAGGAGGAAATAGCAGAAGGGGAAGGAGTAGAAGTCTGTTCCAAATCCTTCTGGGCTGGACTCAAAAGGATCTTGGCTAGCACCAGAGTCCGAAGCAACCTCTTGACCAACTGCTCCACATAGTCATCCGATAGTTCTTGGATGATTGAGTGGACTGGGATGATGATTTTATGCTGCCAGCCACAGACTGTAAGATGGGTGACTGAGTATACTGGCTCCAAGGTTAGGGACCGGCTCTGTACATGAATCCCGGTCGGTTCCGACAATACTGGAAGAACCGAAGCAGCAGTTTTCTTGGGCCCAAGAGCCTTAGGATCTGAAGTCCAGTCCTTTGAGGGTTTCTTAGCTGGCTGAGAGGCAGGAGCAGAGGAAGAAGCCCTTTTTGTAGACTTGTCCAATTTTGGTGACCGGAACTATTTTGAAGAGGTCTGGTTTCCTTCGAGAGCCTCAACATACAAAAGCAGCCCCTTAACCATCAGTTTGTTCCTGCAGAACTCTGGAAGTGAAACCAAGACATATTCAACAACAGTCTTGGAGGTGCACTGCACCTAAACAGTAGACACAGCTAATGTGTCTGTCCATTAAGGACGTTTTGTAAGTACAGGAGTCGCATTTTTGAAGCCACACTGCTCCACTTCTCTGCCTTCCTTGGAAATAGTAATCAAACAACCACAACAGTATTGTCTAGGAACTATGCAAAAGATAAAGGTAGTAATACTAGCAAAAAACTTTTAAACTATCAAACACCACATTAAACAAAAAGATAACTTTTTTTTAACACTCAAGCAAGGAGAAAGAGGACTACAGGAGAGGTCTCAACTAAAACAATGATTCCCTCTAGTCAGAGTAGATGTCTCTAACTCAAACGATGAAGCCTTTTGGAAAAAAGGTAAAGGAAGGAAAAGTTGTCCTCGAACTTACACGGACCGGAGAGAAAAAGATGAACCCTCTAACTCAAACAGGTATGTTAAGTTTTAGAGTTTGAAAGGACAGGACAGGGAGATGTAGGCCTAGTGAAAGCGATGGCCAGCCACAATAAGCACACAAGCAAGAAAAAACTTAGGGATTCACTACCGTGAAACCTAAAACACAGTCAACTAGTAAAGGGGGGTTGGGAGGGTGGCCTAATGGTTAAGGTGTTTGCCTTACAAACACAAGGTACAGGGTTTGAGTCTCACAAGGGATAATTGGTTATGGTTAAAATGGCTCACAAGGGCAGTTAGCCTAGTACTAATCTATGAACCTATTAACCTATATACAAAATATATTGAAAAAGACTAATTGACAAATAATATCCAAAAAAGAAATTCACCTAGGCTGAGCCTAGTGAGAAGCACCTGATCTAGTTTAGCGGCAAACGAGATCTGGGTTATCTTCCCTAGGCATCATGGGATAGGGTATATCCTCGAGCCAGTGGAAGCTCTCGAGCTCTAGTAATAGGCAGAGTCGGAAATGATGCCCAACCAACAAGAATGAAGGTGAGATAGGACAACGTAACATCAAGGCATTAAATAAGCAGGCACTGTGCAGCAAGATATGGGATGCAAAAGATTAACAAGGCACTTATACAAGTCCTGGCCTAGCCCAGTAGACTGAGCAACTGACTTCTTGTTCTGCATACATACATGGCCATGAAGACCTAAAGGTAGAGAGGCAAATACTACCCTTTATACCAAGAATGTTGTGATGTCATAGGGAAAGGAGACAGCAGCCTAGGAGAGTGGAAAGTGTACCTAAATTTGAAAGTTTGGTCAGATATCTGACTTCAGCATACAGCAGAATTCCATAAGGTTATGACTGCAACAGACACAATATCCACAAAAATCCCCGTGGTGATACTGGAAGCTGTTCTATACATAAAAATCACTTGTGCATTATTTTGCAGTTACACTTACTCTGTATATCGCCTTGTGCTTCAGGACAAAAATCAGGCCTGTAGGATAGAATGACTTTCCTTCTTTTCTCTACTTTTGGTGGAGTTTCTGCAAAAATAAATAAATTAATGAACAAGTTTCATGTTATTTATGCAGTCAAGGGACCACAGCAGCAACCTCAAAAATCACCACTATGCCCCTGGTTAGAAAAATTTTCACCTTCCATTAAAAAAAAAAAAAAAAAAAAAACTTTTATAAGCACATTTAATCAATGGAAATTCTATTAGGACTCTCCCTTTAGATGGTACTGTAATACAATTTAACAAATGGGGGGAGATTTATACAGGTTACTGCAAGTCATGCACCATGTGTACACCTTGAGGTAGCTTCTCTGAATTCAAGAACAGCCCTACCACAGTGCTTTTGCTGTCTATTCATTCAGAAAGGTTATTCAAAGTGTACTCCTCGTGATAACCTTTATGTATCCTCCCCAGTCTTCTTAACCATCACAGACTCACTGCCCTTATATCACAGAAAAGTAAAACAAACCAAGCTGCATGACTATTCTTTGAATAAAAAAATTAATGAAACAGAGATAAATCAAGGAAAACTATATAAAAAAGTAAAATAGGTAAGACCCTATAAGCTTACAAACAACTGAGAACCAATGCTAAATAGCTGTTCACCAAAGATAAGAAACCATTTTACTGCACACACTAAAAACAAGCAAACACCTTAACCTCTTCTGGGCATCAGTAAACAAGCTGCTAAATGCAAGACAAACCACACAACGTACCCCCAAAACACCAACCTAACATGATAGCATTACTAATCAGTTTAATACCCTCTTTATTAACACAGTAAAGTCTCGGATTGGCAACACATTCAAACACTCAGCCCCCTCCCCATCTAATAACTTCTTGAACATTTTTCTCTTCAACCTGTTCCAACTGCCATGATCAAAAACTCCTTCATAAACTAAAACTCACTAAATGCCCCAGACAATCAACCAGGTGAACATCTTAAATCAGCAGCAGAAGCAATTTCCTATCCTACATCAATCCTGATAAATACATCCCTGGTTGAACACACACTGTCCCATCAAACTGGAAGAACATTTTCCTCATACCCTTTTCACAAAGGAGATACATCCACGGAACTTTCCAAGTACAGGCAAAAAGCTTTAATATCACTCATCAAAAATACTAGACAAATACATACACAATCAGCTATCTCCTAGAAAAACAGCTCCTCTCCTCTATACAACATGCATGGCTTTAGACTCTTTAAACAGCACAACTATTACTGCTCTACTGAACTTCACTACAACTGTAAATACTCAAAGAAATGGAAGGAAACTTGGCTTCAGCACTTATCTTAGACCTACACATTTGGTACAGTGTCCTATCTGAACCTTCTTCAAAAATGCTCCTCCATAGGCCTAGTTAACCCACCCCCAATAAAGTGATTTCATAGCTATCTATCAAACAGACCACAAGCTGGAAAATTTCAAACTGACTTCTTTATCCTCCCCATAAATACAGGAGTTAATTGTAAAACCGAACACACACAGTAAAAACTGACAACCAAGAAAATTGTGGGTAGCATGGAGTGAAACCAAATGGAAACCACCAGAAAAAAATAATTTAATACACAAATAGTTAAGTGCTTTCATTTTGTACAATCTAAAACTTCATCAGAACACAGTAAAAACCACATCTTAGCTAAATTAATATGCTTTCATTTAAAGTTATAATATGCAAAACACAGTGCTGGATGTTACATAGTGAATGAACATACATTTAAATCAATAAATACAAAAAAACTGTATATTGTAAATATAAAACACACAATACCCATCTAGTTAAAATCTCAAAAAAGTGTATAATCTCAAAAACTAGGAAAGTGTATACATTTAATTCATATTAGAGTGTGATTTCATAACTTGTCTGATCTCAGCTTTGGGACTGGTAAAATTGGTACTTTTTCATTCAACCAAGGGAAACAGTGGCATTCAATTTACATTACCAATAAAGTTCCCTACACTCGAGCAATGTCTCCCAGTCACTTCTCCTAGGACATGTACTATTTTTTTTCCTATTTTCACAAACTTAAACTTCTCAAAACCCACACAAGTCTCACTGTGCTTAAAAAGGGTGTTAAAACAGTTGGTGGAAACATCTTAAATATGTTCACACATTCTTTTCTTAAGAATCCTGTCTGTTTTCCCTATATAAAAAAGTTGGACAAGTGGATCATTTTGCTATATAAGCTATAGCTTTACTTCAGCAATTACCTTCTTGAAGGTTAAATGAAATACTCTGAACATCCCCTATGCTCATACAATTTCCCTTCAAAGACATATGGGTAATACCTACAATGTCTGCATTTCCTAGTTCCTTAAATTTTATAGTCTTTTTAAGCATGTCCTACATCATTTAAAGGATACCTTTCAAATTTTTAGAGGTTTTGTAAACAAAAGGTGACATAGTACTCATAACAGGAGGGACAGTGGGGTTAATTCTTAAAAGTACTCCTTTTTTTGTACAATCATTTTAAGTGTTCCTGAACCAGTATTATGTTAAACACCCTACTGTATGGACCTTTTAGTGGATAATTAAGATTAGAATCACCTCATGTACTAAATTCCCCATTACATAAAAGGGCTGTGCATTGTGAGCCGCATTTGCTAATAATGTTTTGAGTTCCTACTTCTGTACGTTTCTTGGTATAACCCTTTACAACAAACGTATCATAAAGGTTGTGAACTTCTTGGATAAAAACTTCCTTTGCAAAAATCTTTTAAGCTAATCTTATACACTAGCCTTTAGTCAAACTTTTTTTTACCTAGCTATTAAAGTGCAAGTATGCATTGCTAAAAGTTGGTTTCCTGTAAATGTTTGTCCTAAACTCGGTCACCGATAATAATGTATGTGCAAAAATCTTGTATCCCTCTTGTTGAATTGATAGCAAAACTGACATTTGGATTTTGCTTAAGTGCCGAGATAAAATCTTTCATCATTTCTTCAGGTCTGTTCTATAAAATTAACATGCAAAAAAAAGTAGGTAAATTTCACTAAATTTTAATTATCTAACTTAAAATGTAGCTCCATTCTCAATGAGTTAAGACCAAATTTACATAAATTGGAGCACATGCCACACCCACTGCCACACCTTTATTTTGTTTAAATATTTCCCTCTCAGAATAAATATAGGTATTAAATAAAACAAGTTATATAATATCCATCAAAAGGCAAATCTCTCCCTTGGAGAAAGTTGCATCTAAAAAGACTTTCTTAAAAAAAAAAGTAACCCTTCAGTTTCTGGGATAGTAATGAAAAGATCCTTAACATCAACAGCTAAACACTGTTAAATTTTCTTCACAAAGGTTCTTTTTTTAACCTATTTAAGACACCTGTCCAGGTTTTTATATAGGGAAACCTGACGGGATTTTTAAGAAAAGAATATACAAAAACATTTATATTTCCACTAAATGTGTTAAAAATGCCCTTTTTAACACAGTCAGACTTAATAGAAAAAAAAAAATTAAAGTCCTTGGGGAGGTGACTGGGAGATACTGCTTGAGTATAGTGAATTTTATTAGCAACTTAAACTGAATGCCACTGTTTCCCCTGGGTTGAATGAGAATGTCCCAATATTACCAGTCCTGATGCTGATAGTCAAGTTATTAAATCACACAAACATATACAAATTAAATGTATATTTACACACTTTCCTAGTTTTTGAAATTTTAACTAGATAGGTATTATGCATATGTTTTTATGTTTGCAATATACATTTTTACTTATTTATAGATTTAAATTTATGTTCATTCACTATGCATCAGTGAGCACTTTCTTACACAACTTTAAATGAAGGTATAATTTTGATTGGTTGGCATATTCATTTAGATGGGATGTGATCTTTACTACAGTGTTGTGTTAAAGTTTTGGATTGCACAAAAGAAAAGCGCTTAACTATTAATGTATTAAACTATACATTTTTGCATATTTTCTTGTGGTTTCTGTTTGATTTTGCTCTGTACTACACACAGTTTTCTTGGTTACAAATAAAGGAGTTCCAGAAAATTCAAATATAACCCCGTACTTTTTAATCTCTTCCATAAAACTGTTAAACACACTACTTTTGTCCAATATGCAGATGATTCCACACTGGTCTGCTCTGCTAAAACTATGGCAAAACTACAAGATTACAAACAAGAATCATTCTCCTCTGTCAAGTCATGTTTAAGTAACTCAACTCCAATTAAACCTCCCCAAAAGACAATAATACTCTTCAAGCAACTATTTATGCAAAAGACATGTCTTAATCTCCGCCAATAACACCAGAATCGCAAATGTAACCCACGTAAAAGTACTAGATATCATCACAGTTGCAAAGTTAAAACTAGACCTCCACATCACAACCTGAAAAACAACAACAAAGCAAAACAAACACAAAGTTGGATCCCTATAAAGATCTTAAGCATACTTCACCAGACAGCCAACAAATATATGGCCACTACTTTCTTAATGCCATCTCTCCTATACGCTGCACCCCATTTTACTAGGCTTCAAATCACTAGAGCAATGTGACAACAAAACAGCAAAATTTGCTTCCAACCTGCCCTTCAGAGGATATGACAGTTTATCAAAGAGCTAAACTGGTTAGATCTCCCAGGCAACTTAATGTCCACCTAACACACAACAATACACAAATTTCATAAACCCCATATCTACCCATCCCTAATCATTATACAGCCATACTCTCCAACAGGGCTTTACGTTCTGGAGATAGTTACCAAAGCCTGGAACCACATCCCATTAACAGTGAAATCAAACCAAGAGCTAAGCAGTTTCAAAAACCAATTAAAAATTTCAGTCTTTCCTTCTAGTGGAAACTGCGGCAACTTCATCCAACCTACTTCCAATCCCAAATGCTTTCCACCCTTCACCCTCTCTGAATGCCACTAACTCTTGCATAGCTCTTCCTAAAGTTCACTCACCCACCCTCACACTACTACCAGCTCTCTTCTTATCTCTATTTCCACACACTCCTCCTACTCACTCTCTTTCTACCTTTACCCGTACTACTACTTACACGTCCACTCCTTGCCACCCTCCTTTCTGCCTACACTCCAATTACTGTCCTAATACACATCACTTGCTTCCTACCCTCCGACCCACTAATAGGCCTGCCAAGATTCTATATTCAAACTAGTCAACAAGGTACTCTATGTTTAATGCATGAAGTTTGCATATTCTGCTACCTACTTCAATTCCTCCACTCTATATTCTCTCTTTTTTCACTGAATCTTTCTTGGACACAAACAAACCTATCTTGCTCACTCTCTCTCTAAAGATTGGGATTCTAAATGCCACCAAAATAATGCATCCAAGAAAACTTGACATTAACAAAAATGCATGGTTTACATTACATATGCTATTTTTTTCTCTACCTGCTGCACCACAAAATGGAAAAGAATCTGCACTACAACTGACTTAAATAATGAGGTAAACAACATATATATGATCTGATATATATTGTGATACGATTTGTAACTATACAGACAAAGCTTAAATATTCATATACTCTGCAAATTAATGTACATTGTTTAAAATATCATATACAGTGTAAAAACATGTACACTTTTTATACACTGTCATTCTGTGTGTATTCTTGATAACTTCTGTAAAAATCTGAGAATCGCCTGCCCTAAGATCTGCTGTAAAGGGGTTTAGCTAAATCCAGTTGCACTTTCCCAGTAAATAAAAGAAAATAAAAAATAACTTTCCTTCCTTTCACTACTTTCGACATTTTTTTTTACAAACACACACACAAATTAACAATCTTCATTAACATTCAGAAGCCGAATATAACAACCTAAATGCAACTGCTTTTTTTCTTTACTTAGTAGCCACTTCAAGTGGGTTTTGTTAACTATGTAACATATTAAATAAAAGTGCCTTGCGATTGATACTGTTTAAGTAAAGACCAAAGGTACAATTCAAACAATAGCACAGTGACTAGCAGTGCAGGAAATGAAGTACATTCAAGACATTAAATGCAAGCTTACAGAGAAAAACTGCACATATAAGTTCACAAAAATGTGTGCATTTATGTACAATATTACATAAAGAAAGCATAGCTTTCAACCACTTACTTACAGAAACAGGCCAAAAAATACACTGGGACAAAAATCTCAAATCAAGTACACATTTTTAAATACTGCTTTTATATACAAGTTTTGCATCAGAATGAATTATATGAATAGCTTAAGTTTGAAATTTAACTGTCTTGCATAATCTAGCGATTGCAATCCTCAACAATTGGCCAGCACACCAAAAATTATATGAGGAACACATGAAAACTATGAGGAAATATCCGGGGCACTCTGCAAAATTACGGATGGTTGAGTGCTATGTGGTGTAGTACTTCCAGGGTCAATGCTGTGCCCCACCAAAAAAAATACATATACACACAAAATATATGGACATACTCGATATTATGCTGCTTAGATTATTTTAACAGCAAAATATCTCACGAAAAATATCTAACAAATTATCTACAAAATCTAACCACATCCAAGACCAACATTTGCAGAAGGGCAAGCCCCTGCACTCCCCACAACCTCTAAAAATCATACTTACCAACTCTGAAGTTGCAAAACAATGGGGAAGTGCATAAATCCTTCCCCGGTATAACTTCAAATTTGTTATATTTCATGTTTAGGTATTTTTGAATTTAGATTTTAAGTACACCTAATACATACATAATACAGTGGATATAAAAAGTTTACAAATCCCATTTTAAAATGCCAGGTTTTGTGATATAAAAAAATGAGACCACAATAAATCATTTCAAAACCTTTCCCACCTTTAATGTGACCTATAATCTGTACAATTCGATTGAAAAACAAATCTGCTAGGGGAAAAAATATAAAAAAAAAAAGCATTGGTTGCATAAGTGTGCACACCCTTAAACTAATACTTTGTTGTGTGTGTGCACCCTTAAACTAATACTCTGTTGAAGCACATTTTGATTTAATTACAGCATTCACTCTTCTTGGGTAGGAGTCTAGCAGCAAAGCACATCTTGACTTAGCAATATTTGCCCACTCTTGCTTGCAAAAAGCAGTCCAAATCTGTCAGATTGCAGGGGAATCTCTTGTGCACAGCCCTCTTCAGGTCACCCCACAGATTTTCTATTGGATTTAGGTCTGGGCTCTGGCTGGGCCATTCCAAAACTTTAATTTTCTTCTGGTGAAGCCATTCTTTTGTTGACTGGGATGTATCCTTGGGGTCATTGTGGTGTTGAAAAGTGAAAGTCCTCTTCATCTTCCGCATTCTAGTGGACACCTGAAGGTTTTGGGCCAAAAGTGACTGGTATTTGGAACTGTTCATAATTCCTTCCACCTTGACTAAAGCCCCAGTTCCAGCTGAAGAAAAGCAACCGCAAAGCATGATACTGCCACTACCATGTTTCACCATGGAGATGGTGTTCTTTTGGTGATGCAAAGTGGTGTTTTTGCACCAAACATACCTTTTGGAATTGTGGCCAAAACGTTCAACCTTGGTCTCGTCAGACCATACCACACTTTCCCACACGCTTTTGGAAGACTTAATGTATTGTTTTGCAAATTTTAGCTGGGCCTGGATATTTGTGTGTGTAAGAAAAGGGTTCCGTCTTGCAACCCTACCCCATAGTCCAGACATATGGAGAATACCGGAGATTGTTGTCACATACAGTACACAACCAGTACTTGCCAGAAATTCCTGCAGCTCCTTCAGTGTTGCTGTAGATCTCTTGGCAGCTTCCCTAACCAGTTTTCATCTCGTCAATTTTGGAGGGACATCCAGTTCTTTGCATCACTGTTGTCCCAATATTTTCCCCACTTTTTGATGACCGTCTTCACTGTGTTCCATGGTGTAACCAATGCTGTGGAAATTTTTTTGCACCCTTCTCCTGACTGATACCTTTCAACGAGATCCCTTTGATGCTTTGTAAGCTCTCTGTGATCCATGGCTTTTGTTGTCGCAGGCAACTGAGTAAATGTTAGGAAAATCCTACTAGGACAGCTGAACTTAATTTGTGGTTAATCAGAGTCTCTAATTGATGCCAGGTGTGTATCCAAGAAGACTGCTGTAATTAAATCAAAAGGTGTTTCAACAAAGTATTAGTTTAAGGGTGTGCACACACACAACAAAGTATTAGTTTAAGGGTGTGCGCACACTTATGCAACCAGCGCATTGTACGTTTTCTATTTTTTTCCCTAACAGATTTTTCTTCTCTTTCAATTGAATTGTACAGGTTATGGGTCACATTAAAGGTGGGAAAAGTTTTGAAATGATTTATTGTGACCTCCTTTTTTATATAAAAAAAACCTGGCATTTTAACAGGGGTGTGTAAACTTTTTATATCCACTGCACCTGTCTATATCTATATGAATGCCTTCTGCTTTTCTGCACTGCTAAGATGAGGAAACCTTTCAGTTTTCACCAAGATGATGCAGAGTTCCTCTATTTCTTTTTTGATTTCTCTGATTCATTTAGGCTTCTAATACCATGATGAAAAAGGACCCCATTCCTAAGTCAAAGTATGATTAAAGTTCCAAGTAATTAATATGTTTTTCAATCTTTGATGTTAGCCACAAGTGCTCTTCACAACACCCACAGTGTGAGCAGTAATGACTTCTGCAATTTGTAAGGAGTTATATGTATCAGTAACAAAAAAGAATTTACAATTGTACTTGGATACAACACCTGTTGCTCCTACTACTACTGGAACTGTCTGGGTATCCTCCTTCCACACTGCTTTCGTTTCTGCCTGCAAATCCTGGTATTTTAAAACTTTGTCTCTCTCTGTATGCAAGACAGTGTAGTCACTGGGTATAGCAACATAAATGCTATTTTTGTCTTCTTTTCATGGACTACTATATCTGGTTTTCTCGCATCTATTTTTTTGAACTGTTGGTAATGGATGATCCCATGTGATATAAACCATTTTCTATGATGCTTTGTGGTTCATGTTTCCAGTGTTTTTTAGCCACTACAATACCATAATGTTTTCACAATCCCCAATGCAACAGTTTTGCCAGATTATTATGCCTTTCAATATACAGTCCTTCTGCTATTAGTATATCACAACCAGCAACAAGATGTGCGACTGTTTCCAATTCTGTTTTACAAAACCTACATTTGTCCATTTCTCCCATATGTTCAGCAGACTTTGTAAACCAATGTGTACGCAAGTCCACTATCTTGGGCTGCCAATATTAATCTTTCGTCTTTTGGTTTAAATTCACCTCTCCTTAACCATTCATGTGTTTGATTCTGTTCAACACGTAGGTGTTCCAAGAGTTTTCTATACTTGCAACTATATTTTTGCATTTTCCAAATTTCTTGCCTTCTCGTCTGACCCTTCACCTTATATTCTTTCGTTTTTTTTTTTTTGGCACATACAGTTGCTGCCTGATTTTTATCAACTACTGGTTTGCTTTCCATTCCAGCTTGACGATATGCTTCTGCTAAACTAAGCAGGGAAGCCATCTTAGACTTATGCTCCTCATGTTTCAAAATATTCGGGTCTTGTGAGGTCAGCAGATACGTATGCACTCCTATGACTGCAGAGCTAGACATGTATTCAATTTCAAGGAGGCTCATAACTCCAGAACGTGGAAATATCTTGGTACGCACTGATATTTTTAAATCATCTTTCGAGTATGACGCATCCTTCTTGTTTTCCTGTCCAACCTATCCAACACCTTCTGGGGCCAGTCAATCACTTCAAATCTGTTAAGTTAGGACAGGAAGAGCAAATTGGTTTATAGCTTGGACTTTGTTCCTCCATGTCAATGCTGTTTTCGGTACTGAAGTCTAAAATATTCCTAAGTTTTATTTGCATTTGTTCATGTTTTATTGTTGATCCTTCAATTCCCAAATATTTATACACTCCTTCTTGCTCAAGTTCCTTACATCATATTCTTCCTTCTCTGTACGTATGCAGTTATGACTGTTAAAATCCTAGCAAAGTTTTTTTTTTCTTCCATTTGTGTATGTATGCAGAGGCATACACACATATACACATACACAGGAATAAAGGAGGAGAGAAGACTTCTGCCAGGCAGATGGCTTAACGGTGGCAAACAAATGTTTCAGCAAGAGAGACTGTCACAAGATCACATACAAGACTGGCCAACATGCAACTCAGGCAGATATCCTCCTAGTAAGGAAGTGGTACTGGAGTAAAATCAGCGATTGCAAAGTTATTCATAGTGAA
Organism: Protopterus annectens; assembly: GCF_019279795.1. Taxonomy (NCBI): domain Eukaryota; kingdom Metazoa; phylum Chordata; order Ceratodontiformes; family Protopteridae; genus Protopterus; species Protopterus annectens. Next base: position 309,576,582 of record NC_056751.1, on the reverse strand, counting down.
ACAAACAGCAAACAGCATAAACCACTGATTGTCAAAATCAGTAGTCACAGAAGGTTCCAAGGTCAACAGGGACTAGACTGAAGACTTAGAAGATGACTGTAGAGAAAGCATGAGTTCAAGCAACATGGCTCTAGCATCTCAGCAAGAGGAGAATACAGGTGGAATTGAAGAATATCAGTGCCCCTAAAAACAGCATGTGTGAGGACTATAGAACAGATATGTCAGGTACAGAAATAAAGTAAATACCAAAAGCTGCTGGTGGAATACAGAAGTCCAGCAAGTCATCAAAAGAAAGGAGGAGTGCAAGACAAACCAGGCTAACAAGGAATACTGGCTGGCTAACAAGAGGCTATGACAGAAATGCTGCAATAGTGAAAAAGCTGCCGCTGGAAAGCAACTCTTCAGAGAGGTTTCAAGGCAAAGACAGAAATATAAAAGACAGCCATCAGACAACCATCATAAAGGACATCAGCAACAACCTCCTCAACAGCCCACAGGACATCAAAGTCAGATGGAAGGAGTACTTCTAGCAGCTTGTGAATAATGAACAAAACCCCACAGAAGCTCTACTGCCCTAGACACAGCCTACAATGAATGAAAAAAGCTCACCCAAGAAAAGCAGCACTAAGGAATATGAAGTCAGGGAAAGCAGCAGGTTCAGATAAGGTCACAGCAGACATGATCAAAATGTTGGATGAGTTAGGGAAGAAACGGCTCCAGAGTGTACTCACAGTAGTATGGCGAAAAGGCACATCCCAGATGACTGAAAAATATGCATTCCAGTGCGAGTGTACATAAACAACAGGAATAGTCACAACAGAGGTAATCAAACCCCTGTCACTGCATGAAAGTTCAGCAGAAGGTGACTGATTAATACACAGAGCAGCAGAAATTAAGATGGCACATGAGCCGTATGGATTCAGATCAGGATGCAGCACAACTGACCAGTGTTTGCAGTGAGACAGATTATAGGTTCACAGGTGGTTATAAGCTATTGACCCAAAGATCTTTATAAGATTAGCTGTGTGTATCCAATATACTACTAGAGAAACCCAATATAAAGGATCTTGCCTAAACTCAATATCTTAATTAGCCAACGATAGCCCATATCTAGAAGGGTCATAAGTGCAATCCTGAGCAGGAAATTACAGTTTCCCACCCAGTCATCCAACATGTTCAATGACAACCCTCTTCTCCTAGTACATAATTCTTCTACTTGCGAAAGTTGCATCTATAACAGTAAACTGGAATCCATGCTCTCTCGAGCCTCAGTCAGTACCCCTGACAAAGAGGAGATTGCCAGCACAAACACCACACCTCCCACATCACATAGCCAAGTACAGCACACACCCACATATACAGTGGTCCTCAATAAAAACTTACCTAAACAGCAGAGACCTCCAAAACACACTCACAGACATTCCATGCACAACACCAAACACATCACAGACAGTAGACAACACACCAGCGTCTCACAAACACAGCCCATAATGCATAAACACATTCAGCCCATAAAGCACAACATTAAACCAAACACATTAGTCATTGGTGACTCAATAGTAAGACACACCAATGTCCCCCTCACCAGGCTCGACAAGGAGAAGATCACAGTCAGTTGTCTGTCAGATGCCAGAATCCGCCACAACATGTACGCACTCAAGTCTCTCCACAACAGGTACAAGTATGACTCTGTCACTGTTCATGTTGGTGTGAATGACTTGAGACGTACCTCCCTGGACTATATGAAGAGAGACATGATTGAACTGTCGGAGTGTGTGTCCCAGGCAGGTATGATCATAGCCCTAAGCAGCATCCTACCTTCACCAATAATGACACCACAATACCAACAAAAAATAATGTGCTTAGTTTTTGGTGTCATTCCAAGGGGATCCAGTATCTGTCTGCCTGGGATGACATGGTTGACGGACCTCGATGCTTTGCCAGAAACGGCCTACACGTGTTACCACTGGGATTCAGGATTCTGGCCAAGGCTCTTGCCTCCCCCAGTGTGCCTTTTTTAGGCAAGGTCCATCAGACAAATCTTCCAACATAAAAGACCTGTCAATGTGCAAACTGAAGGTCATGCCGCTTAACACTAGGAGCCTTAATCTGAAAATGCACTCACTGGAGGCTCTCCTAGCACTGCAGTCACAGAAACTTGGTTCAAGGCTGCTGAAAGCACCCCTGCCTTACCAGACTATAAATCATTCCACACATTCCGACCCCAAAATGAGGTCAGGAAGACTAAGGGTGGTGGAGTTTCTATTTTTATTAAAGACAAGCACACCTCCAGACAGTCACTAGAACTTCTCCAGGTACAACTGACAATTGGAAAGACACCCATCCAAGTTATAGCCAGCTATAGACCCCCCATGACTCAGGACACCCACTCCTCTAACCTGGACCTACATGAGTCCATCAAGGTACCCCCTAACACCCTGATCCTTGGGACTTCAACTATGCCACCATAAACTGGGTGAACTATTCCTGCTCTAATGCACTCACCCAACGATTCCTTGATTTCATCAATTCAAATGCGCTAGACCAGCTTGTCTCATCCCCCACAAGGGGTGAAAGCATTCTAGACTTGGTTCTCAGCAACATGGGTGACTGCTTCCCCACCCCCATAGTAAGTTCTTTGCTAGTGAGATCAGACCATCGATCTTTCTCATTCGAAGTGACTATCCTGCCCAAACCCCCCCCCCCTCCAGCCGTAACTGGGCTAAAAAACTTCTCAAAAACTGACTCCAACCTACCAAGGGAGGGTATCAGTAGCTTCACCCCACCTCCCCCCACCAGAGGATGCAGACAAATATGCTGAAAGGTATGCCAGTGCAGTATACAAGCACCTGTACAACTGCAAGGACTCAGCCATACCCAACAGAACTAAAACCTGCTGCTAAAGGAAACACAAACCTATGTGGTGGACATCCTCTATCAACAGGCTTTACAAAAAAAGGAAGAATCTGTTGTCCAAGGGTAAAGGCACAAATTCCCAATTGGAAAAACTCCCTCCTTAATCTCAACAAGCAAATTAGATCACTAATGAAAACCTCCAAAGCCAGTTATGAATCAAAACTAGCCTCCGAAAGAAAGGCTAACCACAAAGCCTTTTTCAGTTACATCAGAAACTTCCATGGCAAAGCCCAGGTTTGTTCCGAATTAGTTCTTAAAGGTGCCACTTACGCTGATCCTGCTGACGTAACCAACCTGCTAGCAGAGTGGTTCAGTGCAAACTTCACCCCCCTGGCCCCCCTAAAGGCCCATTCCACATCCCCGATACTTGCCCCATAGATCAAGTGTTAAAGGCCCTAGCCAAGACAAGGAACACAGCTTCCATGGGACCTGATAGTATCCCAGGCTGTATTCTGCAACATCTCCATCAAGAACTTGCCTCGCCACTGAGCACCCTATTCAACCATAGCCTAAGTACAGGCTTCATTCCAGCAGAGTGAAAAACTGCCATTGTCATCCCTTTGCACAAAGGTGGTGCGACTACTGACCCTGGTAACTACTGTCCCATTAGCTTGATAAGTCTGATCTGTAAGGCCATGGAGTGTATTATTATGGACCTCATAAATAAGGACATAGGCAACTGCCAAGGACTTCACCCCATCCAGTTTGGATTCATCAAGGGCAGATTGATCTTGCCTGTTGAACCTAGTTGACTTTTTTGAGACCGTCACCAAGGCATTGGAGGAGGGAAAATCAGTACACACAGCTTACCTTGACTTGGTCAAAGCCTCTGACACAATCCCCCACTCGGGCATAATCAAAAAGCTAACAGAACTTACTGTAAATCCCTATCGCATCAAGTGGGTAGCCAATTGGCTCACTGACAGGACCTACAAGGTCAAAATAGGTGCCACCACCTCTGATAGCAGACCCGTCACTAGTGGCATCCCCCAGGGATATGTCCTAGGATGCCTACTGTTTGGCATCTACTTCTCAGAGGTCCAGGCAAAGACAAAAGTCCTGTGGCTGACCAAGCTTGTGGACTGTAAGTTGGGTGCTGTCACTGACTCCCAAAATGATGTTAATATACTTCAAGAGGGTCTCACAGTAACAAATGACTGGTGCCAAAGTTATGACCTTAAGTTAAATGCAAAAAAAGTATCATCATACCATTCGGCAAAAACACGGCAGCTACTGATTACCACATTAGCGGCAACCCCCTAAGCACAAAACCTGTGGTGAGAGACCTGAGTACACAAGTTGACAACAATCTCACATTTGACCATCATGTAGCGGCAGTAGTCAGAAAAGCCTTTTATTTGGTTCATCTCATAACTAAAGGGATTGCATCCAATTACTACCTCTCTGTACTCCTCCCTCATTAGGTCAAGAATTGAGCACAATGCCACATCTGGTATGTACCTCTCCAAACACCTGCACCAACTGGAAAGGCCACAGAAATATCTCACAAAGAGAATCCATGGCCTCCAACACCTGTCCTATGTGGACAATCTCAAATCACTATCACTCTACTCTCTATAGTACAGATTGCTCAGAGGTGACCTGTGTCTTGCCTACAAGACTACCTCAGACCCTGCTCTACTAGAGATACTCCACATCCGTAAGTCTAACTCTTTGCGTAGTATCCGATCGAAAGGCTTAAATCTAATCATCCCTTAACTCGCCAAATCTGCACGTTTTAGGTTTGTTTCTCAAATCAGTTACATATGCTGCAAAGGTTTCACCAGGCTTTCATCTCTAGTGTAAAATAAGTGCCTTTCCATTGTTATATTCGTTTGGGGATTACACATCTCTAAATTTACATTTTAAGCACTCGGGGTCTTCCCTTGACTCAGCTGGTACAACTATGACAGTTTCCCCCTCTCCTGCAAACAGCAAGTGCATATATTACTGAAACCTCTCTTTCCATGGCTTCTTAACCAGCTAAATTAAGCAGAATAAATGTCTTTGTACATCGTCTTTATCAGAAAATGCAGCTTATATGAAAATATCATACTCTTGCTCAAACACTTTCCAATTCTCTACAGTGTTATCAAAGACAAGTGGACCTGGTTTTCAAAATCCTTCATCCATACCAACAATGTATGCCCAAAAACACTGAAAATATGGCCCTCATAACTATAACATTCAAATAAACTCTCTGAAATGCTGTACTTTGCAAAACATGCTTTGAAATGGCTGTATTTTGTGAAATAAGTGCACTTGTAATACTGCACAAACATGCAAACACTTTGTATACTTTGGACATCTGGAATAGCTTTAATTAATGCAAAAAAGTAGCACGTAGTGATACAATGCGGTGGTTTTCCTATTTTATACATCTGATGCGATTCAGAATGTTTCAAACATTTTTGAGACTGCTTAGAATATTTTTATCAGTATACTGCAGTTTTGGTCATTTTAACTAGAAATTCGTTTTGAGCATTCTGAGTGCTTCACTTTATATTTTTCGAGTAAGAAATCATTTAAGCAGGTTTAGTACCTGGAATTCATTTCTGACCTGATTTTGCAAGTTATACGTGCGGTAGAGATGATCTATTCCTTCACCGTTAACTGAATGCCTTCTGGTCCTTAATCTAGATCCCATTCTGACACCATGTCGCTTGTCTTGGTTTACTATTGAAGATGAACAGGTGGGGTAGTTCATTTATATGCTTTATTACAAAAATAGTACAAAATATAAACAAACTGAAAGACTACACAGACATGCATGTTTACATCTCAACAGCTTACTACAAAATGGCAGTCAGGCTTGCACATGCTCAGTATTTATACACTTGTGTAAGCCCATGGAAAGCTTCTTAAAGGTATACATACATATTGACTTACAGTAGCATAGAAGATTACTACGCTAATGGCTCTGGGACACTTACAAACCTAGCCAAGAGTTCATCCCCATTAAAGAAACCACAATCAGCAGCCGTCACCCCTGTCAATGAGGGACACAGGTAGAACCCCTGGGACAAATTTGTGGGTGCCCATCCACTCATCAAGGTTGTGCTTGAAGGGGTCAGTGACGTACTTTGCTTGACATGTATGGGGAGTCTATTCAAGAGACGGTCAGCCTCTGGGAGATAAACCTGTCTCTCTAGCAGGTTTTGTTAATGTCACATGACATACTTGTGTGTGGTATTAAAGATGATGCTGTGAGAAAGATTTTGCTTCACAACAGTGATTTAACTTTGAATAAGGCCATTGAGATTTGTCAGATATATGAGCTCACAGAAAAGCACAAAACTATGCTTCCAAATGTGAAATGCATGCTTCCAGTATCTTCTAGTGCTCATGTTGATAGTATGCAGCACGTGGTTAAAAGAAATAGGCCAAAGCACACGGCAGCAACTGTAAACCCTGCAACAGTCACTGGTAAACCCCATAGCATTCTAGTAAATTCCAGAATGTGCACAGTCACGGTGATGCACAAGAGTGACTCAGCAAAATCAAAGAATGCGCCTCTATCCAGTTTCATAGCCAACAATCATAACTGTGGTGCAAATCATGACCCCAAAAGAGAAAAGTGTTTAGCTTTTGGCCAGCAATGCCACAAATGTAATGAGTGGAATCATTTCAAAAGATTTTGTAAATCAAGACAGGCTTACTCTTTTATTAAGAGAACATTCAGAGAGACAAGTTGATCAATTAGAAAGCTGTGACCCTACTTTTTATGTTGATGGTGTGTCTGTGCTTAATGAAACAGTCAATGCAGTAGATTTATGGGCAAAGAATGAAGTATTTTGTACTGTCCAGATAACTGGAAGACCCATAGAGCTCAAAGTTGACACAGGTTCAAAGTGCAATGTTATGTCAGCAGAAACATTTGCTAGAGCATGTGCTGGTGAGAAGCTTGATATGGCAAAGTGTGCAAAGATTGTTGCTTACTGTGGTGAAGAAATTCAGACTGAAGGTTCAGTAGTGCTTTCATGTTACTCTGCTGGAACAGCTATGACTTGCAATTTTACTTGGTCAAAAGGCACATAGTCATTACTAGGACTCAGAGACCATTTGAAAATGGGACTACTTTCATTTAATAAGGAAGTGCACCATGTATGCTTAAAAGACCACTGTTCTAATTTCGCCCAGTCTTTTTCTACTTATGCTGATATTTTCAAAGACAAACTAGGCAAACTCCTAGTTGTGTACTCCATGAAGTCAGACCCAGAGGTCAGCCAGTTATCAGGCCAGCTCAGAAAGTTTCACTAGCTATGCAGAACAGAGTCAAAGCTGAGCTAGATAAAATGGTGCAGCAAGGTGTGATTTGTCCAGTTGGCTTGTTTACTCCAACTGAATTGGTATCTTCCATGGTAGTAGATCATAAGAAAAGCTCAGATGATATCAAAATGTATATTGATCCAAGATAAAAAGAGTACTGAAAAGACATCATCCAATGCATATAGTCGAAGAAGTCGCTGCTCTTACGCCAAATGCCACTGTTTTTTTCTCTTAGATACAATGAGTTCATTTCAGCAAATTTTACTTGACTGAAAATCTTCATTGCTAACCACTTTCAGTACTCCTTTTGGCAGGTACAGAATTTTAAGAATGCCATTTGGGATAAATTCTGCCAGTGAAGTCTTCCACCTTGCAATGGAACATATTTTTTTCTGGGTATCAGTGTGCTATTACAGTAGCTGATATTCTGCTAGGAAGTGGTGGTGAAGCTGAGCATGACAGAAACCTCAAGGACGTTCTGGAAAGACATTGTGAAGTGAATCTTAAGGGGAATCCTCAGAAGTGCAAATTCAGGCTACAAGTTGTTGCTTATGTTGGTCACTTACCATTTCAGGCTTATGACCAAACCCTTTCAAGCAAACTCCAGGATTCGAGATGCCAGCTCCAGACAACGTTTAAGCCTTACAATTTCTTGGCATGGTTAACTAGCTAGGCAAGTTCATTCCAGACTTGAGCCAATTTTCAGCACCGCTCAGACAGATGACACAAAAATGTATCCTGGTCATGGTCAGAACACCACCAAAGAGCATCTGATGTCCTGAAACAGAATTGCCAGTCCACAAACTCTCATAATATGATGTTCACAAACCAGTTACTCTTTCCTGTGATGCACTGAAATTTGGTCTTGGTGCAGTCATTCTTCAAGAGGGTAGACCAGTAGCCTATGCATCTAGAACTCTAACCCAAACTGAAATGCAGTACGCTCAGATAGAGAAAGAACTCTCTGGCAATTGTGTTTGCATGTTCGAGGTTCCATGATTATATTTATGGCAAATCTATCCAGATTGAAACAAATCACCAACCTCCAGTCACTATTTTGAGAAAGACTATGCATACAGCTCCTGCCAGATTGCAACACATGATGTTGAAGTTACAAAAGTATAATTTTAATCTTGTCTACACAAAATGCAAACTTATCTTGCTGATACATTATCCAGATCACCAAGAAATACCACTGAATAGCATGAAAATGAGGAACTTGATTTTGAAGTCATGGAAGTGAGAAATTTTTTTTTTCCACGTCTCAATGAGCTTAGAAGTCATACAGCCTCAGACAGATCCAGTTCTTCAGAAGCTCAACCACTTTATCAGTAGAGGATGGCCGTCAAAGCAATTTGCTTACCACTTTACCTACAACCTTATTTTCCTTACAGAAATGAGATTTTATATGACAATGGTATCATTATGAAAGGTCCAAAACTTGTTCCAAAATCCTTACAAGAGTATATTGCTATTTTGCATCATTGCAACTCAGAAACTGATTCTACCAAAAGAAGGGAGAGAGGCCTAGTATTCTGGCCTTCTATGTCACAAGACATTGAGAGAGTACTTTCATACTGTTCTGTATTTAATAGTACTAAGCCACATCAACAGAAAGAACCACTTCAGCTAAACCAGATTCCTGAACTACCTTGGTCGACAGTAGCTACAGACATTTTTGAGTGGAATGGTCAACATTACTTGATGGTAGTAGACTCTTACTCTAATTGGTTCAAGATTGACTTACTTCCTAATCTAGCATCCAGTACTGTCATTACTAAGATGAAGCATCACTTTGCAGTCCATGGTAGCCCGCACAAAGTTATTTCTGACAATGGTACACAGTTTACAAGCCAGTAGTTTGAAAGATTTGCTGAAGAGAGGGACTTCACTCATGTTACAAGTAGTCCCGAATACTCACAGTCAAATGGTTTGGAAGAACGCGCAGTTCAAAGTGTAAAACAATATAGAGAAGTCGAAACAAGACAACAGCAATGCTTTCTTTAATCTCGGAAGTATTCCTTGTGATAAACATCTTGGTTCACCTGCACAGAGGCTTCACTACCAAACAGCAGTAATCTATCGGCTCCATGTGTCAAGAACAACAGATCAGTGAAAGCTCATCTGTTGAAGTGCTTATCCCAGAAATCCTATTATGATTAAGACCAGCAAACTGCTCAATCCATTATGAGAAGGGGAAATAGAGAGGATACAGACTTACAAAGGTTTTGATCGGACTGGTGTCGTGAAAATATATGTCCAGACCCCAGACTGTACACTGCAGAATCACAAGGAGTAGAATTTAGGTGGAATCAGAAACATCTGGTCTCGGTGTCTGAGCTGGTATTGCAGTATCATACCTGTGAGAAAGACTCAATCTCACAGCGAGTTATCCAGTGTTCCAGTTCCAGAGGACATTCCAGTAAACATCCCTGTCCCTAAGAAATCCCAAAACTCCAGAATCTGTTTGTTCACCGAAGACTGTCTCTGTTGCTAGACCCAGTTCTGACTGCTGTACTACTAGATCAGGTTGCATTTCAAGATCATGTTCCAGATACATGGCAACTTGGACATAAGGACGTAAGTGCTGTTTTTATTTCTTATTGTCTAGAGAATTGCATGTCTTTTCCAAATGTCATTTTATTGTGGGCAATTCATTAAAGAGGGAGGATGTAGTTCAATATGTATGCACACCTTTAAAAAGCTTTCCATGGGCTTGCACAAGTATATAAATACTAAGCATGTGTGAGCCTGACTGCCATTTAAGCTGTTGAGATGTAAGCATGCATGTCTGTAGTCTGTCAGTTAATAAGTTAGTTTACATTTTGTACTGCTACTATCCATCCTGATGTCTTTCGGTGTAATAAAGCATACAAACAAACTATACTGCCTGTTTTCAATAGAAAACCAAGACGAGCAACAATACCATTAAACAGTCATAGAGGAGCTTTGTTTGATGTGAACTGATAGCCTACTCCAGAGGAGTGGCAACCTCTGACATCTCTCGCTCTCCAGCAGGTCTTACTTATGTTGCAGGCCAGGTTAAGGGCCCTGGAGTGGGTGACCCTTGTCCCATGTGACTTGCAGACGTGCAGTATTTTCATCAGGTTTGGATCAGAGATTGCTCTGCACGTCAGACACAAGTCTCCTCTAAGTAGTCTGCATGCTACTGAACACAGTGGCAGAGTCTTCAGTCTGTCAATGTATGACATGTGCTAGAAACCCTGAATTTTCTTGGTGAGAAATCTCTGAGGTCTCTCAAGTTGCTGCAGATGCCTGGTAAGGTACATACCAAAGGGAGCATTGTACACAATTATTGGTCTGATGAGGGTTGAGTACAGGGGTGTTATGATCTCTTCGCTTAAGGCAATGCCTTTGCTAATGAGGTGTGCGACGCAGAATGCCTTCCTTACCACAGTAGACACATGGTGGTCCAAGTTTAGGCTACAGTCAACTTGCATTCCCACGTCTCTCACTATGGAGTTGTTACTTAAAATATTATTATTTATACGACAGTCTGCAGGGATATCATTTTTACCGAAGGGAATGATAATGCATTTTTTTAACTGTGTTTGAGTCCATGGCTTTGGCACCAATCACTGGTTTGTGCAAGTCACTTGAAGTATACTGACATCGTTTGGGGATCAATGATTGCACCTAAGTTGCAGTCATCAGGAAACTTGGTCACAGCCCCTCTGTTTTGGCCTGAACTTCTGAGAAGGATATTCCACACAACAGGGGGCCCAGCACTGACCCCTCTGGAACCCCACTGGTGACAGGTCTGCTGGTTGAGGTAAAGTCCCAGTTTTAATTATGATCTATCGGTGAGCCAGTTAGCAACATACCTGACAACATAAGGGTTGATACTCAACTGGGAGAGTTCATCAATGATGCTCAAATGTGGTGCTGTGTCAAAGGCCTTGGCTAAATCAAGATAGGCTGTATGTAGAGATTTGCCTTAGTCTATTGGTTCTGGTGACGTTTTCAAAGTAGTCCACCAGGTTTAACAGGCATGAATAGCCTTTGACAAAACCAAACTGTGCTGGATCAAGGGTTTGTAGATAACCTATATCCTTATTTATAAGGTCCATGATGTTTCGTTGCATGGCTTTACAGATCAGGCTGATTCAGCTTATGGGTTTGTATTTCCCAGTTGTTACACCCGCTTTATGAAGGGGGTTGATGGTTGCGGTTTTCCATTCAGCAGGACAAAATCAGTACTCAGGTTGTGGTTGAAGAAAGCACCTAATGGAGTTGCTAACTCATGTTTTAGGTGATTTAAAATGGAACCTGGGATGCCATCTGGTCCCATAGAGGCTGTAGTTTTGGCCTTGGAGAGAGCATTGATGACTTGCTCTTTTGAGATGCAAGGTGGGGGAGATGCAGAGGGAATGCTTTATGAAATGTTTGGAGGGGACAGGGGGTGACAGTTTTATTAAACCTGTCAGCTAATAGGTTAGCTGTTTTTGCAGGATCAGTGTGTGTGTACGATGCCATCCACAGCTAGTTCAGAACACTTCTGGGTCCTACATTTTAAGTTATGAATATAACTGAAGAATGCCTTATGGCCTTCTTCAGTTGAAAAGAAGCTAGATATTAGGAAACAGTCCAAACTGGCATTCCTAGATTTGGAGAAATCATGTGACAAGGTTCCAAGAAAGCTGACTTGGGAAGTCCCTCGATGGGTCAAAGTCCCAGAAACATTGGCAAAATTAGTGCAGGCCAAGTACAAGGACTCAATGGCCCAAGTATGAGCTAGGTTCGGACATGCATGGGGCTTCCCAATGGGACAAGATGCACATCAGGGTTCAGCTTTGAACGAACTGCTGTTCCTACTGGTACATGACTACATTAGGAAACAGGTTAGAGGGTACATGTACAGATCAACAAAGCTGCTGTATGCAGACGATATGGAATTACATGTAGACTGAACAAGAACCAACAAATGACAGGACTGCAAAAGGAAAGACACAGGATGAAACCAAGTACAGATAAAAAAACAGTTGTAATGGCACCTAATGGGGGAAATCAGATGAAACTGAAAATCGCAAGAGAATGGAAAAAAGTGGAACAAGATAACAGCCTCAAGTATCTGCGAGGGGTTACTGACAATAACTGAAATCTAAATAAGGAGGTCAAACCCAGAATCAGAGGGGCTGACGTCAACTGCCACAGACTGTCAGGGTAGTGAGAGACAGAAGAATGACAAAAGCTGAAAAATAAGGTGTACAAAATAGTGGAGAGACCCAGTTCTACTCTATGGTACAGAAACCTGGACAGTGAAGGCAGAGAAGTTGAGAAAGCTAGAGGTGAAGGAGATGGAGTGCCTGAGATGGGTGGGAGGATGCACACTGTGGAAAAAATGAAATGAGGACATCAGAGCAGAAGGCCAAGTAGCTCCAATTACATAGAAGGTCAAAGAGAACAGATTACAGTGGTTTGGGCACAACTGCAAGAAAGCAGAAAACACTCCAGTGAAGATGATTTTGGACAGACATGAAGAATGCAAGAAGAAATGACTGCATCCAGCAGAGAGACTGACGGACTGCATGAAAGAAAACTTGTGACAGTTATGCATTACTGTCAAAGAAGGTAGGAGACAGCTGATGCTATACCCTGACTCCCTCTTGCTATACATATATTATATCATATATTGCATTATATATTATATAGACAGCATGAGAGACAGGAAGGCACAATTGTTGTCAGAGATGTCTTGATAGGCCAGAAAGCATGGTAAGATACGTTATGAACACATCCACTCTCCTAGTTTAAAAAAATATATTCTTGCTTTTTTGAGATAGAAGTGTTACAGTTTATGACTCTGAAGGTTGGATATTGAAGAAAAAAAATTACAGCTGTTTTTTTTTTAATTAAATTGGTCTGTCTGAGGTCATGCCTGCATCCAGAACACAGCAAATCATTTACTGTAATCTGCTACACACAAGGAGAATTACATCTACACAAGGTACAGAACACTCATGATTTGAACAAATTATGACAAACTGAATTGCACAATATTAAAATCTTCTCAGACTACAATGTTTGCTTGGATATAAGGCTGTGAGATATGAAACCAGCTTTACCTGCACATTCCGTGAAGTTACCTGTGTTGAGAGGAGGATGTAAGGACAAGTCATTCAGAAGTGAAGGGTGAACTTTTGGGGGAAAACATTACTAGACATTGAAGACACAAACCTGTGGTTTTCAAGAACCCCTGACCTGGAAGCATTAGCTTCAACCTGCAGACATCAAAAATCTGGGCAAAGGCTCTTGAAAAGTGGGTACATCCAGCCCAACATCCTGACACACAATTAACATAAAAAATTGTGTAGGGACTGAGTAGGATACCTTCAAAATAAGTTTGCAAAAGTGGCAGTGACAACTCATAAGTATATTGTCATATCTTTCTTGTAGTATGACGACATTAACATACATAAAGGCACCATAATGCCACACACATCTGGAATAAAAAGTCATCACAGTGCAACTGGAGCCTTGACAGTCAGGAGTTGCAATACCAGCATTCTTGCTTTGCAGTGTCCATGACACTGGAAGGATAGACAGTTATACCCCAAACTGAAAGTGCAAGCATACTTAGGGGTTTAAGGGAGAGAGAAAATACTGAGAGGATGATTCTTTCTTCAAGTTTGTTATACAGATAAAACGAGTACCATTTTACCATTCAAAAATAAGCACAGGTGTTGCCCCTGTGGGAAATGAATTAAGAGAGCACCCCGGCACTATAAGGTTTTACCTCATATCATGCGTTCCAGCCCCAAAACCCGGACCACACCACAAAAGGAGGGGGTGTATCCATATTCATAAAGGATACCCACACCTCCAGGTTGGTGGCAACGCACAAGCTCGAAACCATCCAGGTGCAACTAACCATAGGCAAAACTGCTCTACAAATTGTAGCATGCTACAGGCCACCCTCTCAAACTCAGGAACCCCACACAGCCTTCCTGAAGACACTGGAGGGTATAAATGTATCTCCAAACACCATCATATTGGGTGACTTCAACTACCCGAATATAGACTGGGAACATTACTCAAGCCCTAACTTTCTAGCCCAACGGTTCCTGGAGTTCATAAATTCAAATGCCATGGAACAGCTAGTCACTGTTCCCACGAGAGGAGAAAATATACTAGATCTCATTGTCACAAACATGGGGACAAAATGCTCCACACCAGAAGTATATCCCTCATTGGTGAGATCTGATCATAAACTAATCTCACTGGAAATCCACATCCCGTCCCCACCCCAAACAAAAGAGACCATAGTGAAGAACTTCTCTAAAGCAAACTTCACACTACTCAAGACTGGTGTGGTATCCTTCAAGGCCCCTGAGCCAGTGGAAACCACAACCCAAGCTGCGGAAGCCCTTACAAATGCCTTCTATGAACACCTCCAGGACTGCATGGATCAGGCAATCCCAAATAAAAACAAGACTCTTTCCACAAAGGGCAAACGTCCAGTCTGGTGGAACCCAGCCATTAACAAACTTTACAATAAGAGGAGAAAGCTATTACATGATAGAACAAAATCCATAAAAGGGAAGTCACCCCTGATCATTATTAGTAAAAAATACGAGCACTCATAAAATCAACTAAGGCCAATTTTGAGAGAAAAATTGCCATGGATTCAAAGGACAATCATAAGGCCTTTTTCAGCTATGTTAGGAACCTGGGTGGAAACTCCCAGATATGCTCAGAATTAGTCCAAAATGATACAAAAATCACTGAACCCACAGACATTGCCAACATACTGGCAGACAGGTTCAGTGCAAACTTCACCCCCTCTCCCCTAAAGGAGAGATAACTATCCCAGCCGAGTGTAGCCTCCCGGACATCTCAAATGCGCAGGTGAAAGCTGCTCTCTCTAAAGCTAAAAACACAGCATCAATGGGACCGGATGGTGTCCCCGGCTGTGTGCTACACGAGCTAAATGAGGAATTAAACCCGCACATAAGGCAGCTGTTTAATCTCAGCCTTACCACAGGATACGTGCCCAAGGAGTGGCATACGGCAACTGTGGTCCCACTCCACAAAGGCGGCCTCACGGACCCTGGTAATTACGCCCCATAAGCTTAACAAGTCTAGTCTGCAAAGCTATGGAGAGGATCATAATGGAGCTCATAAACAAAGATATAGGGGACTTGCAGACATTGGACCCGACCCAGTTTGGCTTTGTCAAGGGAAGATCATGCCTTTTGAACTTGGTCGACTTCTTCGAAACAGTCACCAAGGCCATTGATGAGGGAAAGGCAGTCCATACAGCCTGCCTTGACCTTGCAAAGGCTTTCGACACAATACCCCACTCGGGTATTGTAGAAAAACTTACCAGCTTAAATGTAAACCCATATGTCACAAGATGGGTTGCAAACTGGCTTAAGGACAGAAATCACATGGTTAGAGTTGCTGGCGCGGTTTCAGACTCCAAGCCGGTCACAAGTGGTGTCCCACAGGGCTCGGTCCTTGGCCCCCTATTGTTTGGCATCTACTTCTCAGAAGTACAGGCCAACATGGGAGGACTTTGGCTGACAAAGTTTGCAGACGACTGCAAACTGGGCGCCATAGTGGAAAGTGCATCGGACACGGATATCCTTCAGAAGGGACTCACGGAAACAGATAGCTGGTGCCAGAGCCATGGCCTGAAGTTAAACGCCAAAAAATGTATAGTCATACCCTTCGGGAAAAACAAGGTAACCCCAAGCTACCATATAGGTGGCAATCCACTAAGCACAGAAGAGGTTATCAGGGACCTGGGGACCCAGGTTGACAGTGGCCTTTCTTTTGACACTCACATTGCTAAAGTGGTTAGAAAGACCTTCTACATTGCCCACCTGATCATGAAGGGATTCACATCCAGATCTAGTGAGGTCATTGTTCCCCTGTACTCTTCACTTATCAGACCAATGATCGAGTACAATGCCCCATTCGGGATGCATCTCACCCGACATCTGCAGCAATTGGAGAGACCCCAAAGTTCCTCACCAAAAGGATAAAGGGACTCCAAAATCTGTCATATGCTGCCAGATTGAAGAAACTCCAGCTCTATTCAGTCGCATACCGTCTGCTCAGAGGTGACATGTGCCTGACATACAAGGCCATGTCCAACCCGAATTAATGGACATGCTCCACCTCAAAAATCCAAATCCACCAAAACCACTAGAGCAAGCGACTTAAACCTTAGCACGGATATAAATAGGACGTGCTGGAGGGATAGATTTATCACTCAGAGACTCCCTATGCTGTGGAATAAAATCCCGGTCCATGTGAGGCAGAGCACCTCGCTGACTCTGTTCAAGAGAAATCTAGACCTGTGGATGGGAGATCGTAGATTTACCCCGGGAATCATCTCTGTCTCACTGCTGGACAGAGGCACAACAAACTAATGGGCACAGTATTTTTTCATATAAGGGGTGGCGTAAGCCACAAAAATTTGGGCTAGGCTTATAAATGCCTTAGGGCAGATAGCCTAGTATAAACCTATGAACCTATGAAAGATGCAGCATTACTGAATTAAAAAAAAATGTTGCTACTGCCACACTTGGGCAGTAAAAGTCTTTGACAACAGGCATATCACAATCACTGACAGTCTAGGACTGTAACAGCTTTGCTAATTACAGAATAATTCTATGTCATAGGAGAGGCAAGGGATAAAATGCCAGTGAATAACATGTCTGCTCAATTTCAGGCATTCACATCGGGGTCTACTTTGGAAGCTCGAAGTTTCAAAACTTTGAACTTCATATGGTCGACACCACATCGGAATTTTGAAACTCTGAAAGGTGTAAATGGAGATCGCCATACAGCGCAGAATGGGAAATTTACTCTTCTCTTCACTGTAGTGCGATTTTGGAGTTGCTATATTTAATTATCAGGGGGTATGCAGGGGGCTTGCCCCCGGTATAAATGTAAAAAAAATGTTTTAAATTACTTTTATTGAAGTTTCGAACTTTCAAAACTTCGATGTTATGGTCTTGACCGTATGACGTTTGAAGTTTCCAAAGTAGAACCTCACATGGACATAAATACTGCAGCTATCACTACAATGTAATAAGGAGCCTCAGCACTCAGGCAGAAATGTATGCACACAGACACATTAATTTGCTGAGATTATGGGAAGTCCTTTCATAATTGTGAAGTCAAACTAGCAGTCTAGAATTGCTTCTCTGAAGTACTATGGAATTAAAAGGCAAAACAGGAATACGCAAAGAAAGAAAATCACAATCATACATCTTGATGTTCAACATTATGAATTTTCCTTATTAACAGCAAATTACATTACTGGAGGGTTAATTTCATATGAATTTGTTCTGTCTTTCCCCCTCCACCATAACAAATTATGTGGTTCTATTAAACAGATGTATATTTTTTTTACTTCTATGAGAAGGTACATTGTATGCATTCTCAATTTACCTATCAAACAACTGCCCAGAACTATATTAGTAAAGAAGTACTCTTGACAAAATTGTATAGATGGGAAAAGTGATCGGAAACCGAGGGCAGCAGAATGTTTGTGGAAAATTACTATTTGGTGTTTTCCTGCCAATCAAACTTAAGATAGCTCAACATACAGCCAGTATACCAAAGTCTTTAAATTTTATAAGCACTGTACATGACACACATGCTTCCCGTGTCAGGTATAAAGGAGATTTACAGATGCAAATAGTTAGAACTGAATTACCCCAGAAGGAGCAAAATACCACCAAGGTCAATGTAAAACATGTACATCCAGAAGAGCAAATACGAAAAAAGGAAGGGAAACGTGAGCCCCTTGGTCAGGAGGGCAACAAAAGATGGGCAAGAACCATAACAGAGGGGGAAGGAGGGATGAACCGAACACTGCAACAGATTTTACACAACTACACTATGTCCTTCCACACCACTGTTGCAGTATTCTTCACTGAAGAGACAGTACAACAGCTACCACCACTGGCAGGAAGAAGGCCACAGTACAGGCCTCTACAAACCCATGCGGAAGAGTCCTGACAAAACCTGCCCTGGCCCTAGAAACAATGTGAAATTTGTAATGCTTAGTAAAAAGTATGAAAAGAGGACAAATTAGCAGCCTCAAATTAACAGCCTCAAGGATAGAACTGGTATCCAAAACCTTGAAAAGGTCACCAGAAGAGTTAACTGCTCTAGCAGAATATGCCTTTAGAGATGAAGACATTTGCCATGAAAGGAAAAGGAAATGGCCTCACAGATCCAGGAGGAAAAGGTCTGCTTGGAAGCAGCTAAACCTAAAGCCCTGGGATGAAAACTAACAAACTGCTCATATTTGTGAATAACCTTTGCTTTATCCACATAATAACGGAGCTGTCTATGCAGATCCAAGTTGTGGAGAACCTTCTCACTGGCAGACTGTGGAGAAGGAAAAAAGGAAGAAGTTGAACTGACTGATTAAGGGACGCCATTAACCACACCTTGGGCATAAAAAGAGGATTAGTACAAATAGGATACCCTGTTTCTGTGAGAAATGGAAAAAGGAGTAATGACCATAAGAACCTGAAGCTCAGACACTCCTCTTGGTAGAAGTAAAGGCCAACAGCAGGCCAGTCTTCCAAGCACAAAACTGCAAGGAAGCTGAACTAGCATGTTCAAAAGGAGCCGGAGGCAATTTTTTAAGAAAAAAACTGATGTCCCAAGTATAGGCTTTCTGAAGGGCCTGATATGAAGGATGCCTTTAAGAAATGGCTTGACCTCAAACCAAAAGGCCAAAGGAGGGCTCAAGGGCAGACAAGAAAAAACAGATGACAGCTGAGCTTTTACTGAAGAATACGCCAAGTTGGCATGAAGCAGATCACACAAATAAGAGAGAATCAGAGGAACCCTACTGAGAAGAAATCTTGACCATGACAGAGGCACCAAACAGAAAATCTTTTCCATTTAGATACAGTAAACTCTCAAGTAACCGGCACCCATGAGGATTGGTAGATACCGGAAAGTACAGTTTTGTACCTACCATAAATGTAGATGTTCGAGTGTTCACCCTGCTGCAGTCATCACACTTGGGTTATCCTGCCGTCAGGCGGTCCCGCAGTCGGCCTGAGTTCCAAAGTCTTGGTCCGGCGTCGGTTGCTGTCGCTTCTTCCCTGACGTCAGTGAGCCAGGGGTATACAAGAGGCATCCAACACCATATTCTTCAGTTTTTCTTGCCCCAGATGTCAGGTGCCCCCAATAGGTAGGCAATATATATTATATATATATATATATATATATATATATATATATATATATATATATATATATATATATTATATATATATATATATATATCGCTATATAAAAATAAAACAACACTTTCAGGCACAAGCAAATACACCACAGAGGTGGTATAGGACAGAGTGGCATAGATAAGTTCAGCTAGTTCAGAGGGGATGGAGGGAGGGTAACCTGGACTGCAGCAGGGTGAACACTCGAACATCTACATTTATGGCAGGTACAAAACTGTACTATGTTCATCGGGTTACCCTGCTGCAGTCATCACACTTGGGTTGAATCCCAAAGCTAAGGATGGGTGGTGGAGTTAAACAGGGTTAGAAGAAGCTAGTAGGCCCTGCAAAACTGCAGTGGCAAAACCAGCTCTAGTCTTAGAATATAGGGGTAAGTGATAGTGTTTGGTGAAGGTGTGCACTAAACTCCAAGTTGCAGCTTCCAGAATATCCTTGGTTGGCACTCCTCTGAGAAAGGCTGCTGATGTAGCTGTAGCCCTGGTGGAGTGGGACCTAATGTTAGCAGGTACAGGTTTCCCATGATGCGTGTAGCAGAAACGTATGCAATGCCCTATCCATTTAGAAATGGTCTGTTTTGAGATAGCTTTTCCTTGTGATCCTGCAGCATAGGCTACAAAGAGCTGTTCAGATTTTCTGAGAGCCTTAGTTTTATCCAAGTAGTAACGTAATTGCCTGTGAATGTCCAAAGAGTGCAGGAATCTTTCTCCTTTGTTCTGGGGATTTGGGAAAAAGGTGGGCAAATGAATGGTTTGGTTTAGGGCCACACTGGATACCACCTTTGGCATAAAGGTAGGGTTAGTTCGTAGAGAGACTATGTCTTGATGAAAAATGAGGAAAGACTCCACTGCCATTAGTGCCTGTAGCTCTGAGACTCTTCTAGCTGAGGTTATTGCTAGTAGCAGTGCAGTTTTCCATGAAAGAAATTTTAAATCAGCTGAAAACGCTGGTTCAAAGGGCGGCAGTGTAAGCTTTTCCAGAACAAAGTTGTGATCCCAAGTAGGTGTTGGTGCTCTCCTGGGCAGTCTTATGTTCTTAGCCCCTCTGAGGTACTGTCTTAGGAGTGGATGTGAGAATAAAGGGGGATCCGTGTTGTAATGAGCTGAAATTGCTGAGACGTGGATCTTAATAGATGAAAAGGAAATTCCTTTGTGCAACATCTCAGTTAAATACTGTAGAATCTGAGGAATGTTTGGATCAAGTGGATTTTGGCCTTTAGCCTGGTTCCAGGCACAAAATCTTTTCCATTTGTCTGAATAGGTTTTTCTGGTGCTGGGCCTCCTGGCCTCCAGAATGACATCCATAACAGCTTTGGATAGAGGAGTTGGCTGGTTGTTTAGGAAATTTGCCATGCAGCCAGGTTTAAAGTCTTGTGCTGGTTGTGTAGAACCTGACTGTCTCGCTGGGTGAGCAAGTGAGGAATTTGTGGTAAAATCTATGGTGGGCCATGGGCCATGTTCTTTAGAGTTGGATATCAATGCTGGCGTGGCCAGTCTGGTGCAATGAGCATCATTTGTGGCCTCTCTAATCTGACTTTCAGCAGTACCTTTGCTACAAGAGGCAGTGGAGGAAAGGCATACACTGTTAATGTTTTCCAACTGAATGAGAGGGCGTCCACTTTCCAAGCTTGTGGATGGAATGTCCTTGTGCAAAATTTTTGAAGTTGGTAGTTTTGGGGGCTGGCAAACAGATCTGTGTGTGGGCGTCCCCATTTTTGAGCTATCATTGCAAATACTTGTGGATCTAGTTTCGACTCGTGTGGATCCATGATGTTTCTGCTTAGGTCGTCTGCCAAAGTGTTTTTCTTTCCTGGCAGGAATTGTGCTTGTAATTGAACCTGGTAAGACAGTGCTGTGTTCCACAAGGTCATTGCTTGCCTGCATAGAGGGTAGGAATGTGTGCCCCCTTGCTTGTTTATGTACCACATTACTGTGGTGTTGTCCGTCTTTATTATTAGTTGCCCTGGGTGTAAGAGGTCCTTGAAAGCTGTAAAGGGCATTCTGTACTGCTAGCATTTCTTTTTGATTGATATGCAGATGCCTTTGATCTGCAGTCCATTTGCCCTGAATGCATTGTCCTGCCATGTGTGCTCCCCAGGCATAGTCCGATGCATCTGTTGTCATAGTTTGCCTGGCTGTGGGTAAGGTGAAAGGCTGACCCTTGTTGAGGTGACAAGCCTGTGCCCACCACAGAAACTCCTGTTGAAGGCAGGGAATGAGTGGTATCATTGTTTCCAAGCTGTGGCTGTGCTGAGTCCATATGCTTTTCAGGTACCATTGTAATTTCCTCATATGCAGTTTTGCAAATGGTAGTAGTATGCAAGATGCCATGAATCCCAAGGCCTGCAGAATTTTTCTTGCAGGGAGTTGGGTCTTTTCCGCCATTATTTTGAAATATTGAGTCAGCTGTTGTTGCTTGTCTGGTGTGAGATAAGCCATCTGGGCTGTTGTATTCAAGCTGGCACCCAGGAATATTATGTTTTGTGAGGGCACTAGTTTTGATTTCTTTTTGTTTACTGTGTACCCTAGGCAACTTAGAAGGTGTTTGACAAATGCCAGATGCTTTAAAAGAATGTCCTTGCTTTAAGCTTGAATAAGGCAGTCATCCAGGTATGGGTATATTTGAATTCCTCTGTCTGCAGTATGCAATTACTGGTGCCAGGCATTTTGTGAAGACCCTGGGCGCAGTAGATAAGCCAAAGGGCAGTGCAGAGAACTGATAGTGTGTTGAACCTGCAATGAAGCGGAGGTATCTTCTGCAGTTTTGTCTGACAGGGACATGCAGGTATGCCTCCTTGAGGTTTGACGTTACTAGCCAAGCATTCTTGCCCAGCATGGGAAGAAGCTGCTGTAGTGTTAGCATCTTGAATTTTGGTACTTGCAGATAGGTGTTCAGAATTGAAAGATCCAGAATGGGTCTCCATGCTTTGTCTTTTCTTGGGACTAGAAAGAGTCTTGAGTAAAATCCTTGTCCTTGCTCCTGTGTAGGTACCTGTTGAATGGCTCTCATGTCCATGAGAGCTGTAATTTGTTTTTGTGCCTCTGCCCATTGATTTGGTGGCAGGTTTGGCATTCCTTTTTTCCTTGGCAAGGTATGAAAGTGGAATCTGTATCCTTGTGAGACAATGTTTAGGACCAATTTGTCTTTTGTGATTACGTGCCAGTTGTCTGCAAAAAATGCTAATTTTCCTCCCAAGGGAGCTGCCAGGAGAGATTGTCTTGGTACTTTGAGGATTGAGTCATTGTGTTTGTCTTCTGCTAGCTTGGGGCCTGTCTTCTCCTCCTTTCTGGTTAGCAGTACCCCATTGGCGAGGTTTGTAAGGGCCTTGTGACTGACCTCTGCCCCTTGGGCGTCTGTATTTGCCCCTCTGTGATCTGTCAGAAGCTGGAATGGACCAGTTTTTTGTTGGCCAATTTCTGCTGAAACGAGGGGGTTGTACCTGTAAGAAATCCTTGACCGTCTGCATAGACTTTGCCTTATCCTCCATTTTCTTTAAGACCTCTTCTGCTTTGACACCAAATAATACATCCTGCTGTAAAGGTGCATCCAATAATTTTGCTTTAACATGATCAGGCAGGGTTTGTTCTTTTAACCAAGCATGTCTACGTATGACAGACCCAGTAACAGCTGCTCTACAGGAAGCTTCCAATGAATCAAATCCACATTGTAAAGTATGTTTGCCCACCTGTTCAGCTACATGCAACAGATCCTGCATTTCCTTGAATTCAGACTGTTCTTTATGTGTGCTCATTTTTTGTTTTGAGACATTAGGAATTGCTGATATTTCAGCATGTGAAACTGACAATGTAATGCTCTCATAGCCAGAGTTGCTGAGGTGTATATTTTCTTTCCCCATCTATCTAGGGCTCTGGAATCCCTTTCAGAGGGCACAGGATTTTTAGCCATAGAAGCTTTAGCCCCCCTGGGACCCTGGGAAATTGTTTCTGGGTCAGCCACAGGGCTTTTATAAAGGAATTTGTGTGAGTCAGGCACTCTGTGGTATCTGTCTGGTTTGGCTGGAGCAGAAGGTAGAGAGTCTGGATTTAGACTAGACTCCAAGTAAACATCATCCACAATATCTAAAACTGGAGGGATAGCAAGTGGTCTGTGCTGGGGTAGTAAAAGGAACTCTCTGAGCCTTTTCTTAGAATCAGAGTAGTCCTGGCCTTCCCAGTGGAAATGTTCCCTCATGGTATGGAAAGTTTCCCCAAAGGAGTAGTCTTCTGGGGGAGATGCTGAGGGAATAGAGTCTTCAGCATCAGAGCCTTCATAAGGGAGAAATGTGTAATCCTGTTCCTCAGAAGAATCTGAGGAAATTGAAACCTGGTCAGAGGAAGGAAGCATAATCCTCCTCTTGTCTTGGTCTTTTACCTGGAGGGGGATGGGAACCCCTGATTAGAGTAATCAAATCTTCAGCCATCTTAAGCATCTGTTTCTTAGGCATGGGGCCTTGAACTGTAGACTGATGTACAGTCTTTTTTGGTTTTAATGGAGTTTTAAGCTTAGCATAAGACTTAATGGTGAGTGTAGTTGGTCTGAAGACACCTTCTGCAACCAAAGGTGTTTCCAATGCACCGGGGTCTCCTTCTGCTCCGGTGTCGGAAGAACCCAATGAAGACGGCTGCATCGGCCTAGTACACTCTGCTTGAGAATCCGCAGCTGTCTGGGGTTCCAATTGTGCGGTCGTCAGGGGCTGCATAGGCGCCTCACTGAAAACCGGAGAACCGGCGACAGGCCCAGCAGAGGCCTCGGAGTCTGGCTTGTTCCTAGGCTGCCTGTCCTTATCCTTGCGTTTTTTATGCATGCCGGTCGTCGGCTGCTCCGACGGCATGATATAATTAAATTTCCTACCAAAGCAATGTAGTGCGAAGTCAAAACGGCATTTGATAGTTTGTTTATTAAACCTAGCACAAAACCGACAACCTGTGACGTCGTGGTCTGGGCCTAGGCAAGGAATACAATAAGAATGGAAGTCCTTATGAGGTATTTGCTTCCCACAAGAAATGCAATTGTTAACTTTTTCTGACGTCGGACTGAGGCAAGAAAAGGTTCCCCAATGGGGTACTTAGCTTTATTTAAGACTTTGGACTGAAATTCAATTTGAAAATCTCAGGTGCCGACCAGCACTTGTGAACTGCTTCTGCTTCGGGCACCGCGCGGCAAGAAAGACTTTAGAAAATGGCGTCAGATGCCTCTTATATACCCCTGGCGCACTGACTTCAGGGAAGAAGTGACAGCAACCGACGCTGGACCAAGACTTTGGAACTCAGGCCGACTGAGGGACCGCCTGTCGGCAGGATAAGCCAAGTGTGATGACTGCAGCAGGGTAACACGATGAACATCTGCAGTTTCTGGTTGCTTGAGAGATGCTATTAAAAATAGGCCTGACTAATACTGTACCCTATACTATTTGTTTGGTTTGACTTTTTCTCAGGGTGGGGAGAGAAGGACTTATTCCTATCTTCCTTTTTAAAACTCAAACTCAAAAAAATGTAAGGTGTGTGTATGTGTGTGTGTGTTGGTGGGGGGAACAAAGTGCAACACATTAAAACTGTCCTGTATTTCTTCAACTTTTTTTTGTTGGTTGCTTGAGTTACGGTTAAATTAGTTTACTGTATGCATGATTTTCTGGCAGTGGGTTTCCTGACTTCCTGCAGAACTTGAAACACATGATCAGAAAACAGGTGCCTAAAATGGATCAAAACCAACCACAGTGTAATTTAAAGAGTGGATAAGTGAGGATGGGTAACACATCCCTTGCCTTGTGTGAGAAGAACCATCCAGTGGATTAACTTGTGGTGACTGCCCTTGGCCAGATGAAAAAGGGTGAATTGGTGCTGTCTGGGTCAAAAGGGAGTCAGCAATAAGATTTTGGGAGAATCCTGCTTGATCTTGTGTAGAACTATTGGCAGCACAATGAAGGGGAGGAAAGCCTTACAGAAACATTCTCTTCCAAAAAAAGAGAGGGTGTCCACTTTCCAAGTCAGAAGGCTTGGTTCTCTCAAATAAAACAAGTGTCTATTCAGAGGGGAGGCAAAAGATCTACCTGAGGAATACCCCACCAATGGACTATGTCCAGAAACACATCTTTATAAAGCATCCATTCGGGAGACTGTGTTCTGGACTTGCTCAGAGTGCGCGCTACCAGACTATGCTATTTATTAACAAACTGCCTGAAGAGCTAGTCTGCAAAGATAAGATCTTGTACCCCCCCCCCAACTTGTTGATGTACTACATCACAGTGGTATTGTCTATGAAGACTTTCCGGGGGACGGGGAGAAAAAGGGAATGAAAGGCCTGTAGAACCAGAAGCAGAGCTCTCGTCTCTTTTACATTGATATGGCCTGACCTCTGACGAAGTCAAAAACCCTCAAAGGACAACAAGAAGCAACCCATCCCAGGTCTGAGGTGCCCATAAATAGTTCTTGGCAACAGACTGGATAATAAAAGGACAAAGTGAGAGAAATTTGCTGAATCCACCACTGGAGCTCGAGTTTGAGACAAGGAAGCAAAGGCACAAAAAAATCCAGATGGTAGCAATGTTGAATCCACACCAATTGGGGGTATCATTATAGGTTTCTTGCATGAAGCTTGTAAAGAGGAAGCATGGGAATAGTGGAGGCCATAAACCCCAGAATCCTGAGAAATTCCCCTGGCCATGACTGAGGACAGAAGAGGAGGAGACTGGAAGAAGGTTGTCAGAGATGAGACTTTGGGAGCAGGAAAAGAGGCCAACATGGTAATGGTCTTAATCCTTCAACTGACAAAATATGACCCAGGGAGGGCATAATCCCAGACATTTTGATAATGATTGTGAAGACAAGTGGTAAAGTGAAGATCTTGTAGAAGACTGCTGAGAGAAAATGCCTGAATTAGCAGGTCGTCTAGATAAGGGAATATCTGTAACTCTTGAAGCCTGCTAAAGGAGGTATTTGGTGAATACCCCTATTCCCCCCAAACACCTTTACTGAATTATCACTTGTGACAGGCAAATTTACGTTCATATACTAAACATTACACTTCATATTCATTGTTATATTATCACATAACCTAAGCAATATTACATAAATTATTCAATTCCTGCTCTTTTTCTTTTTATAAAGAAGAAGCATCTGTATTAAACCATCACTTACTACATATGCAATCATATACTTGTATAAATGAAAACAAACCACACTGACAATCCTAGTCGCATGCATTTTACATCATAAACCATACTGACACACTCCCAGTTGCAAACATTATACATCACTTATAATCTACCAAATCTTTCTCCCTCAAACATTACATTGCTCATTTAAGTCATGCTGCCTTTTAGACCTCATTCCTCCCTTGTATGCATTGTTCCCACAATTCCCATTTTTCCTATGTAGTTTGTTCCTATCCTTTTCTAAAGATCTCAATTCCAGTTGTTTTATCTCTATTATATTCAAAACTTCCAGTATAGTTGGTTTAGATTTTGATTTCCATTTTCTAGTAACTGCTTTTTTGGCAGCCACCATCATTAAACACAGCAAGATCTTACAATGTCTAGACAATTCTGATTCTGTATCACAGCTCAGAAAAATAATCCCACCCAGCATCCCCGACAGTGTATCCCTATATAAAAAAATATACGGTACAAACTTTTCAGTAAATTAATAGTGGCAAATTTAGTGTATTAGGTAACTTCTGTTGTAACACAGAATGTACTGTATATGCAATGAAATGCCCATGCAATAAGTTTTAAATTGGGGAGACTAAAAGGGCTTTCAAGCTCAGTCTTCAAGAACATGTTAGGGATACAAAAAAATCGGAAATATGAAAGCCCTCTTGCACATTTCTTAAAATATCATAATGGGGACCCTATGTGTTTGCAAGGCACTGTTTTAGAAAAAACAGAAAAAAGTGTGAATATTATGATATCAAAAGCAAGCTTCTATACAAGGAAGCTTTGCTTATTTTGAAGTTTGGCACTAAGTCCCGAGGGGATGAATATGTCTTGCAATTGGAAAGTTTTAGTATAATTGAATGAGGAGTTAAATAGTTTGTTAATTTTTATTGTATAAAAGGTGTGGTAAAGTATTGAATTTTGTATTCCACTGAAGGCAGTATCTGCCAAAGCGCTATAACTTATTAAACTCTTCTGTCAACAGTGGACTGTTGCACTTATCTTCTGCAGTACTTGGATTGTGATGTTGTTTTAGAGATTCATTTCCTATGATCAGTGACTCTACGTTTGACCTGCCGAGAATTTTCAGGCAAGAACAAGGTGATTCTACACAAAGCAGTATCGTGCAATATACCATCCACATGGGTGAGCAATCCAATAATTGAGGGGTGACCTCCTGTGATGTGGAAGGTTTGAAACCATGGGAGAAATTCCTGAGTGAGGAGAATAAAAGGAGGAGTAACAACCCTTTCTCCTCTATTGGACAATGTATGATCGACACTGTCTGCAGAAATGCAACTAGCACATGAAAAACTAGATAAACTTGTGCATAAAGAACTGGCGGTACATTTTAACATTCTTAGTTTGAAAGGTTATTTAGAGCTTGATGTGACACCCAGTGGCTTAAGGCCTTTTAAAAGCCTGACAACTCCATTTGACACAAACGATGAGGAAGATGCTAAGTTCCAAAAAAGGTGGGTTTATGGCAGCTCACAAATGTTCCATAGAGTGGATTTCCATTCTAGTGGAACGGGACTTACTGAAACAACATAAGTTAAAAGATGAAATATATACTATTTGTGATCAGTTGGCAGCGGACTCTTCCATTAGTAAATTAGAACAGTTTTTGGGAGATATTAATATGCAGATAACAGAGTCTAAAAAACAATTTTTGGCTATTTAAAAAAAAAAAATTTTTCAGAGACTTGGGTGATTACAAGAGGTTCTGCCTTCCTCTGATAAACCAATCAGAAGACCCATCGCAAAGATGTACGTTTTAGAGTTCCGGAAGATTATAAAAACCCATCAAAAAAAGCGGGAGCGTTTTCTGAATTTACAGAAGAATCCGACTGGGACAGTGACAACACGGATTATCCTGCATTACCTGCAGCACAGGAACCACATTACTTGAATCGGACATTTTATGACGACATAGCGGAGGAAAATAACACAAGGCGGGGAGAAGAGTCTATGAGCCACAAAGGGATGATCATGCGCAACAACGAACAAATACGTACCAACAACTAAAGTATAAAAAATTCAGAAAAACTTGATGCTAATCCTTTTCTGAACACTGGTTATATAGTGAACTTATCGGGATGTGCATTGAATGACTGTGCAGTTGCTGTGTTAAACCTTGGTCTTAGGTTTGTTCCAATGGTCATACCTAGACTTTATATGATTAAAAAAGACATTTTTTGTCTGGTGAGAAAGTTACACCTTTGGAATTTTTTCCAGAATCGAGACAATGAACATATTACAGAATGTGTCTGATAGTTCAGATGATACTGATTTGAGTTTTTATTCATGTTTTTCCAAACCCGATAGTATTGGTGAAAACAATGCTTATTGTAAATTAAATACAAATACAGTGCCTTTTAAAATGCAGTTCATTCCCCCTTTTCACCATGAGGGGGTACATCAATTTTCAATCATGGTGAATTATTTGGTCGAAAATATTTTTAATGAGTTTGTTAAATGTAAGAATCAGGTTAGGTATAATCTTACCAAACTTGAATGAGATGCCTTGCAAGCTTTAGGTAAAAAGAAAGAAATAATTTTTAAGCCAGCAGATAAAGGTAACGAACTGGTTATGTTACACTATGAACACTATCTCCGGATGTGTTATGAGCATTTAAATGACAAAAATATATAGTGTAGTTGATATTCAAAGTTATAAAAAAGCCCTTTCAGATTATAAGGAGTTGTTTATTAAAGGGGAATAGACTAGGATATTTTACAAAGGAGGATATTGATAAAAAATCTGATACAGAAGATTGCGAAATGGCAACCTTCTATTGCTTACCAAAAATACACACGCATATTACCAATTCCCCAGGTAGGCCAATCGTATCTGTGTGCAAATATTTTTTTAATAAAACTGGTATTTTCTTACATAACTATTTATTGGATATAGTTAAAAAAAAAAAAACTTTGCATATTCAGGACTCTTTCAATTTTCTGAGTAAAATAAAGAACACTCAGTGGGAGGAAGAGTAAAATAAAGAACACTCAGTGGGAGGAAGACACATTCTAGTTAGTGATCAATGCTAAGAGTTTATATACTAGTATCAAACATCATTGTGGTACTGAAGCATTAAGATTTGCATTGGGCGATAGCCCCGTAGCTATGTATATTACTGATTTGATAGAATTCAGTTTGAAACAATTTTTTTGAGTTCAATGGCAAGTTGTATCATCAGAAGCAGGTTACAGCTCTGAGTGCTCCCTTTGCACCCATGTACACCAATATTATAGTGGGTCTATTGGAGTATGAATATGTGTACAAGAATATATTTTTTAACATACACGTTTGCCAATATTACAGACAGATGATCTTATATTTTTATGTTCTTCTTTCGGCTTTTCCCGCTTAGGGGTCGCCACAGTGGAACTCCGATCCACTAATGATTGGCAGTAGAGTTTTACGGGTGCCGAGGTGCCAGCTCGACGCCCAACCTTCAACGAAGGCACGCCCATTCAACACGTCTTTCGAACTCCACTCAATCGCAGGGAGGACATGCAGACTCCACAAAGAAGGCACTCCCGCCAAGAATCGAATGGGAGAACCTCTTGCTGTGAGGCAACAACGCTACCACTGCACCACCATGGCTTTATCTTATATTTTTATGTAAACGAGGTAAAAAATAAGCTTGAAAATTTTGTAAATGAAATGAATAACAAACTTGGCCTAACATTTGAAATTTCAGCTTGTGGTAAGCAAGTAGTGTTTTTGGATTTATGTTTGGCAGGGATTAGTGGTGGTGGAATAACCACTACAATGCATAAAAAATTTGGAGATACTAATCAGTTTCTCCATGGTACTAGTTTCCATCCATCCCACCCTTCTTACATCCCTTCCATATGGTGAATTTATGAGAATCAAATGTCTATTTAACAATGAAAGCAATTTGGAAAAAGAATATAACAAAACAGTAGAGAGGTTTGTCTCAAGGAGATATAAAGAAATTGTAGTGAAGGGGGCACTTTCTTTAAGGTTAAGTGAGAATATTACGAAGAAAGATAACTTGCACAGAAATAATATTAATTTATAAAAAAAGAATTTCCATGGCTATGGCGTATGATTTATTGAGTGATAAAGTGGTTCCAATTATAAAACAATATTGGGACTATCTTTTGAAATTTAGAGAATTTGCTGGTTTGTGTACTACCCCAGTTTTTTTTTCATTTAGGAAGGGGCACAGTATTAAAGATAGGCTTGTACACAGTAAATTTAAAGCTCCACGTTACAGTATTTACAAAGCTCTCTATTTAAAAGGTACCTACACGTGTGGGAAATGCATCTCGTGTAAATACGTAGTACAAACATTTCAGTATATTAATGGTGGCAAATTTAATGTATTAGGTGACTTCTGCTGTAACACAGAATGTATTGTATATGCAATGAAGTGCCCATGCAATAAGTTTTATATTAGGGAGAGCAAAAGGGCTTTCAAGCTCCATCTTCAAGAACATGTTAGGGATATAAAAAAATCGGAAATATGAAAGCCCTCTTGCACAACATTTCTTAAAATATCACAATGGGGACCCTATGGGTTTGCAAGGCACTGTTTTAGAAAAAATAGAAAAGTGTGATTATTATATCAAAAGCAAGCGTCAATACAAGGAAACTTTGCTTATTTTGAAGTCTGGCACAAGTCCTCAGGGGATGAATATGTCTTGTAAATGGAAAGTTTTAGTATAATAATTGAATGAGGAGTTAAACAGTTAATTGTTTTGTTTGTGAATTTTTATTGCATAAAAGGTGTGGTCAAGAATTGAATTTTGTATTCCACTGAAGGCAGTATCTGCCAAGACGCCAGAAAGTATTAAAATCTTCTGTAAACACTGGACTGTCGTATTTATCTTCTGCAGTACTTGGACTGTGGTGTTGATTTAGAGATTACACACTTAACATACACTGCTCTATATCCCATAACCTAAGCAATATTACAAATTATTAAATTCCTGCTTTTGTTTATTTTTATTTTTTTTTAAAGAAGCATCTTTATTAAACCATCACTTACTACATAGGCAATCATATACTTATATAAATAAAAACAAACCACACTGACACAATCCTAGTTGCAAGCATTTTACATCATACTGACACACTCCCAGTTGCAAATATTACACATCACTTATAATCTACCCAATCTTTCCCTCTCTCACACGTTACACTGCTCATTTAAGTCAAGCTGCCTTTTAGACCTCATTCCTCCCTTGTATATTTTGTGCCCACAATTCCCATTTTTCCTATGAATCCTTTTCTAAAGATCTCAATTCCAGTTGTTTTATCTCTCTTGTTATATTCAAAACTTCTAGTACAGTTGGTTTAGATTTTGATTTCCATTTTCTAGTAACTACTTTTTTGGCAGCAACCATCATTAAACGCAGCAAGACCTTACCATGTCTAGACAATTCCGATTCTGTATCACAGCTCAGAAAAATAATCTCAGCCAGCATCTCCAACAGTGCATCCCAATTACCTCCTTCTCCCCCTTAATACCAACATTTACTCTGCCTGAGGAAAAATTCTCTGGAGTCTACTTGGGGTATAAAAATATTTATGCAAAGATTTTCAGGCAAAAATCCTAAGTCTTCTAGATTTTGTTGCACATTTGGGAGACATACACATCCTCCAATTGTTTCTTTGTGAATTGCTTCCCCAATCTCTCTTTCCAATCCTTTCTAATCTCCTCAGAGTCTTATATTTATCCTGCAATATCTTATATGCTCTAATAATGACTCCTTTTTTAATGGCAGCTTCTGTTCCAGATTCTACTAAAAACTCTAACACTGCTGGTCTTTCATTTAAGACCCTCCCTATTACTTTCTCTTTGCCTTTACAATATAATCCCCGATAGGGAAGGCAATCTCCAACCTGCAGTCCAAATAAATTCTTGATGTCTTCCCATTCTATCATAAACCCTCTCTAGTTATTTGCTCTCAAAACCTTGATTCCTTTTGCCAGTTTTCCCCAATAAATTCTGGCCCCCTCTTGCCTATTATCAGCATCCCTAATTGCAGTCACCCCTATTGGCAGAATCTCCTTTCTCCATTCCAGTGTTGGTTTAGTTCTTGGAATACTTTCTGCTACTTTATGGATATAATATTCTGCATGGTTATTAATATTCTCCTTAAAGACCTGCATCCACAATCACAGTCTCTCCTTGTTTCTTGAGCTTCCCCTGTGTTTCATCATCATCCCTTTCCACTTTGAATTATAGTTTTCTGCTTGTGCTATGAAGTCTTAATTAGGTAGCTCTGAAATACCCCTTCAAATTGGGAATCCCAATCTGCCCTGATCTCCTGGAAGAATCCGCTTATCCCATTTGACTTTAGCCATTTTCCCCTCACAGATAAACCCTTTCAGCTCTTTATTAACCGCTACCCACAGATTCTCCTCTGGTTGATAAAAAATATGCCTGACAGTGTATAAGACTAAAGGGACTAAAAACATTTTTACTGCTTGTATCTTACTATCCATATAGCAAAGCTTCCATTTTCTCAGTTTTTGCATTATATTTTGTTTAGTCTCTTCCCTCATATCCTTAGCTTCCACCACTAGAATACTTTTTTATCCATACTCCTAAATATTTCATTTTATCATGTCCCCGTAAATACGGGTAGTCCTGAAGCAATGTGGGTACATAATTTACCGCTACCGCCACTGTTTTAGCTTCATTAATTTTGTATCCCAAAAGATATGAAACTGTCTCAAAATGTTCCACAACACTGTAATGTCTTTTTCTGGTTTTGTCAAGTACAAAATATCATCTGCAAATAAAGCCGGCTTTTCTTGACTGCCATACCAATTATATCCTTGAATTTCTGATTCCCTTATTTTCTTTGCCAATGGTTCTAAATATAATGCAAATAATAAAGGGGAAAGAGGCCACCCCTGCCTGTTTCCTCTGCTCAAACAAATTACAGAGGTCCCCAACTGCTTTAATTTTCACCTCCAATCCCTTATACATTCTCCTAATCAAACTTATAATTTTATCAGGAAATGCAAAAGCTTCCATTGCCCTGCTCATGAAGTCCCGCTTTACTCTGTCAAAAGCTTTCTCTGCATCAAGACCTACCAACAACCATGGTATTTGCTTACATTCCGCTTCCCTCTGGATCATCAATGCTGTGTTGTTACCAAATGTTTGCCTCCGCTCCACAAAACCACATTAATCCATGTCTATCAGTTTTGGCATTACTTTTGCTATTCTTTTAGCCATTATAGACACGAACACTTTATAATCATGGTTTAGTATTGAAACAGGCCTGTATGAACCTGGATCTGATGGATCCTTACCCTCTAAGTATTGCAGCTACTTTCTTCCAGTATGGTGGTATTTCTCGTCTTAAGATACTGTTAAACAAAACCTTCCAGATTATCAGTTTTTTCTTCCTAGTTTCAAAACTTTCACAGGAATACCTTCTATTCCTGTGGACTTCTGTGTAGATTGGTTACACATCACAATTTTTCTCTCGTCTCCTATCCTGTTATTAATTTATCCTCATCTATATGTAACCTTGTCATATTTAATTTTTCCATAAACATTTCCAATGCATCGCTTCCTGATTTTCCTATTCCTCTGCTTTAGAGACACTCGCAGAGAATTTCCAAAACATTTCTAATACCGCTATAGGATCTACCATTACTTTCTTTGTTATAGGCTCCCTAAGTTTGGTGACAGCCTGTTCTACTTTCTGTTGCTTGTTGCCTGAGTCGTGCTAAAATGTTTTAGTGCTCTAGTGTTATCAAAAAAAACTGTTGCTTAACAGCAATCTTTCTAAGCTTGTGCATATTATCGAGATAATCCCTTATTTTCTGCCTACCACTGTGCAGTTGATCCTCATCTTGTGAGATTTCCCCCTATTCTGCAATACTTTAAGATTTGTTAGTTCCTCTAAATAATTCTTGTTGCTTCTTACCCATAGCTCCTTTTCTTTTATTTCCACCCTATTTTTAAACTCCATCTTAATTTTATTCCACTCCCTAGCCATATTTTCAGAAGAAATTTCTATCCTCTCTAATAGCTCCTGAATAATCTCCACTACCCAATCCTTAAATTCCTCTCTTTTCAAAAGACAGGTGGGAAAGCGCCAATGTCTCATTTTTATTTCATTACCCTACGTTTTTATGGTAACTATCGCTGGCACATGATCTGAAATAGTTACTGGGTAGGTAGCAATGCCTTCAATTAAATGCACATGTTCCTGTGAAACAAATTCTGTCTAGCCTAGCCCAGTTTTATATCTTGGGGAATATTATGTAAATTCACCCCAACCTTCTCCTACTGAATTCACATATTCCGTGCTAAATATTTTCCCAAATTTCTTCAAAAATCTAAACTCCTTTATTCTATTTTCCCTTCTGCCCCCCCCCCCAGACACATCTTCATTGCTGCAAATCAAATTCCAGTCCCCACCTATAAGTAACATTCCTTGCTTAAAACTGATTTCTCCCAAAATGTTCTTAAACTCCATTACCGCAGTTTTAGGTGGAATGTAAATATGTGCTAGTGTAATCCTCCTCCTTTGCAAGTAGTCCCTTAGCACTACAAATCTGCCATTATCATCTTTTTATATCTTCTTCTATCACTAGTGGAGCTCCTCTTGTATGCAATACAAGTACTTATATTTTCCTTTGTTTCAGGTATTCCGCTGAATAACCATCATGAAGATCTTTCTTTATCAAATTCACATGTTCAGTTCTTTCTAAGTGCGTCTCCTGTAATATAGCTATTTGCACTCTACATTTTTAATACAGTTCACTACTCTTACTTGTTTGTATTTATCTGTGAGGCCATTTACATTTAAAGACATTAAAGGAAGTGTCACTATTAAAAAGCTATTATTCCCACCTTTTATGTATAACATTTTTTGTTAAATGTCTAGTTCCAGCTTTTCTGTTACATGCATATATTGTTTGGCAGGTTGAACTTTTATACAGATGCTTCTTGTCATATACATTTGAGCTTATGTCACATCTTATAAAAGTTGTTTTATTGAAACTCCTAAAAAAACACCACCAACCCAATACCCCCCTAAAACCTATTAACTTAATACTATCACAAAAAACTATATACACCTTCAAATATTGAAGTTGTACCCTCCTAATAGGACCAAAAGTCCCAAACTGACATTCATACACTCAGACATGAGTTTACCTAAAAGAAACATCATCCATGCTAAGACTCAGGATGCAGCCTGCGCTTCTACTAAGTGCTGATTGGTTTTGCCTTACCTTTACAGCTCACCCAGCTAGGAAAACTCCTGAATGTTTTCAGAAAATATTAACTATTTTGGGAAAACCCCTGAATGCTTTCAGAGATCATCTCCTAGTCAATTTCTCTTTTCTTTTTCCCTCAGCCAATCACTGTCCACCAGTTTGTAGCCAGTTTCTCTTTATCAGACTGTTTCCATGGAAACATGAAGACTAGCTACAGAATTGTTACTAAGAATACTTGCATTTGCTAGAAAAAAAAGCCTCAAAGTATTTGATCCTCTTTTTCATTTACTTGCATGCTCTTAAAACTAGTCAACAAATCAATCTAAGGTCTTTAACCCAGTCATTCCCCCATGCAAGAATGAGAAAAAGCACATTCTTTTCTCTTTTATCATGCTTTTTTAACAGGCTTGTTTTATACACTGCAGTGCCTACAATTCTTAAAATTGAACAAGAAAAGAGAAGGAAGAAAAGAAAAAAAAAAGAACAGCAGCACCTGTTTACAATTCCCATTACACTTAAAAGTAACTAAAAAAACCTACTTCGCAGCATGTAAGGAAAACCACATGCCACAAAATTAGTACTATTTAAGAAAGAAAAAATCTTTACTTAGAGTTAATTTTCTCCCTCCACTTCCCCTCTCCAAAGCACTTTTCTGAACATTAACATGAACTTGGGCATATGCTTTAGAGTCCCATACAAGTCCAATAAATTCAGAAAAAGTCCAATATTTCCAGATTTCCTTGTTCTGTCATATTTCACAAATATAATCATTGCATTGTAATTCCATATTAGATTCCTGGTTTTACTATTGGTGAATACCCTTGAGGCAGTAGAAATGACAAGTGGCAAAGCAGAGAATTGAAAATGAGAGGAAGCAGCAGCGAAACAAAAATTTCCTGACGAGAGGGTGAAAAGTGATGTGAAGATAGGCATTTGAGGTCTACAGAGAGCAAGGCATGTGGGAAAAGAGGAAGCAGTCTAATGAGACAGTGGGGTCTATATTAGATAATCGAACTTTCAAAAGTTCGACTGTCATATGGTCGACACCATATGATCGAACTTTTAAAAGTTCAAATATCTAATAAAAAAAAATAAACTATATAAATAACCTACCTGAATGTTTTAAGCAAGGGGGCAAGCCCCCACCCAGGATCCCCACACCCCCCACTCTTTAAATATACCAATTCCAAGACCGCACTACAGTGCAGAAAAGGCAAATCTTCCCATTCCACGCTGCACGGAGATCTCCGTTAAAACGTTTGAACTTTCCAAAATTCGATCAAATGGTGTGGACCATATGACACTCGAACTTTTGAAAGTTCGGTTATCTAATAAAGACCCGAGACAACATACTGAAAAGAGAGACTTTGAGAAAAAGTATGGAGACAGATCAAGTCCCCTTCTTTTGATGAACAAAAAAATCCTGGAGTACAAACCTCTTTCCACTTGGGTGGGTGGAACAGACTGAATGGCGCCCTGATCCAAAAGTGACTATAAAACCTCTGGGAAAAGAAAAAAGTTGGTCTGAAGGAAGCAGTGGAATGTCTGAAAAGGGGGCCAAGATTTCAATATCATGAAATAACCCTGACAAATTACAGCACCCAAAAGTCTAAGGTGATCTGTTTCCAATTTGGAAGTGAAAAAGAAAAGTGGAAAGGTAATGGGACCCAGCTGAGAAAAGGAGGCAATGTCAAATAAAAAAAGGCTTGTCCTGAAAGGAAGGCTTCTGAGATGTAAGCATCTGAGTGGACTTTGCAGGAGGAACACGCCTAATTCCCTTCTTATCCTTGGGAGGTTTACAAGTCTGCCCATGAACAAAGGCAGAATTAGAAGTAGAATGCCTCTCAACACTGGGCATAGGAGATGAGACAAAATGAGATACTGCCAGCCCAGCCATCTGGAGTTTTGTAAATAATTATATGTCATTTGTGAATATCAACATGATTCATATGCTTGTGTTACAAATGTATTAGAACTCTATGTCATATAAGATGGATTGTACAAACATATGTGCTGAAGAGATGTGTTGCAGAGTACACAGCTTAAAGATGTATCCACAGTGTACCCTACTGGAACTGAGCAGAAACGTATATATACTATTTAACAGTTTAGATGTATATGTATTTTAACAATGGGGACTGAAACACAATAAGTTAACTTGAGAAGAACAGCTGAAAACTTAAATTATTTTATAACCACGTAACAACTGAGATGTTATCTTTCAGTTTAAGTGCAACAGCAGGCAGTGTCAAGAACTACAAGTCTTTTGTACTGATTTTAAATGTCGAGGAATGTAAATTATTTTACGAATTCGACCATTTGCCAAAAGATCTAAGGTCTATATGTTTAAGCAGGTAGATGCTAAAATCAATGGTTGTGAGTCTGGGAACTGAAAGTCAAATGACACGAAGTGTGTCATGCTGCCAGTTATCCCAGCAGTAATACTTGAAATCTTGACTTAAGAACTCTCTGATAGAGAGACTTTGCAATTTGTATTTGTCTTTGACTTGACAGCATCAGCTGGAAAACCCACTCACCACATCTATCTTGCCTGGTTCTGTAAGTAAGTTAACTAGGGTACAGTAATTTCTCTTACATTCAGACAGGAATATAGTGAAGTATAGCTTAGATGTTTTCTTTATTTGAGACTGCCCTGCAATGTTGTTTTAAATAGTTCCCGTGATTCTGAACTCTGATTTAACTGATTATTTACGGAGTATTTTCTGGTTCTTTTATTTACTTTTAAACGTATTTAAACCTTTCATTGTGGTTGATATCTGAGTACTTTCATATTTATTTGGTGACACTGTGTGGGCCACTCCTAATAGCCTTGCTTTTGGTCAAACTACCATTTGCATTAATAGTAACATTACACAGTAAGAATGGACACCCTTTGTTAAGAGCCTTAAAGTAGCTGATAAAGAGTGGCTTCTGGCAGTCAAAACTACCTTATAGTTTGGGCAAAAGGGAGCACAGCTAGTAAACCTGTGCCAGCCTTTCCAGGTGTGTGCGTCTCTCTCTCTATAATATATATATATATATATATATATATATATATATATATATATATATATATATATATATATATATATATATACACACACACAAACACACACACACACACACACATATACATACACACATATATACACACATGGATCTAGGACGTTTGATTGAAAGATCAAACGTCTGAATCCCTAACCACCGAACACACTTTAACGAAAGTGCTTTCATCGAAAAAGCGCATTCGTTAAAGCGTAATAAATAAATAAATAAATAAATAAATAAAAACACTACATTAACGTTTCTGCAGGGGGGGGGGGTTCATCCCACTTGCACCCCCCCACCACACACCCCCTACTTTTTCTTCCTCCAAGACTGCACTACAGTGGGGAAAAGGGAATTTTCTCTTATCCACACCGTAGTACAGCCTCGGCAACAGGCATACTTATGCGAAAGTGCTTCTTCAGTGAAAAGCACTTTCGCGTAGGTATGCTCACCCTAAATGGATTCGGACGGTTGATCTTTTGATCAAATGTCCTAGAAATATATATATATATATATATATATATATATATATATATATATATATATATTGTTTTTTTGGATATATATATATATATATATATATATATATAATCTCTAAGTGTGTGTTAGCTATTTGGGCAGAGACAAAGCACTGGCTGGATAGAGAGGGTGCTGGAGGTGTTGGCTTGGCCACTCAGCTGTGATCTCAACTCTAAAGCTGTGCTAGTGGGGAGTCTTAGTGGGGATCTGGAGAAAGAGGGAGAAACCAGCCCCAGACTCACTGAGATCTGTGTGCGCTCTTAAGGGAAACTGCACTTTACTGTGTGTGTACTTGTAATACTCCCAGTGTGTATGTCCACCACTGTTGCCAGTGATAATGATTGAGGCTCATTAATTACTGGGCCAGTGGTAGGGTGTCACATTAATTGGTTGGCAGTGGTGGGATCTCCGCATATTAAGATTAAGTGGTGTGGATACTGAACTCCTGTAGCTTGTAAGCAGTGGTCACTAAGGAAGGTATTTGCACTCTCAATCAGCCACCCAGTGAACATTCAGAGTTCCATATTACAATTGTTTTATTTTCTTTTTTGTTAGCTTAGTCTGTCAGGGAGAAGGCAAGGGCGTCTGCAGAGGAGTATGGCAAGCTGAAAAGGAGCCAGTTAGCTGAGATGAGACAGGCCAAAGGACTGGTGCATGCCAACCTGACTAAAGCAGAAATGATTGCAGCCTTGGGCACAGCTGCATCACAGACCAGCAACCAGGACAACCAGGCTGGCCTTGGAGATGTGCAACTCTCAGAAAATGGACAGTCCCACCTTTCCACAGAGTACTTAAAAATCTGTCTGGAGTTAGAGAGACTTGAAACTGGAGGCCAAACCTTTGGAAATAGAAGTAGCAGACAGACGTCTGGAAGCTGAGGAGAATGAGAGGCAAAGTCAACATGAAAAGGAGATGCTGACTCATCACCAGGGTCATGGAGGTAATGGGGAAGGGAGTAACCGAACCTCAGAAGCAACAAAGGTCAGTAAATTTCTTCCACAATTTACAGAGGGTGATATTTTTGACAGTTTTATTCATAAGTTTGAAAGGGTATGTAAACAGTATAATGTTGAACAAGGGCTATGGGTGCAGTTCCTGACACACCAAAAACTCTAACTGCTATTTCTGAATTGTCTGATACTGACTGCTTAAATTACAATACTGTTAAAAATTGTCTGTTAGAGTGTTTTAAGTTGACACCTGAATCTTATAAAAAAAAGTTTTGTGAGCGTAGACGCAAGGCAGATGAAAGTGTGTGTGCATATACTGTGGAGTTAAGCACTTATTTTCAAAGGTGGGTGAGTGGGTGTCAGGTCACCACATGAAGGGCTGGCAGACCTTTTCATAAGGGAACAAGCCCTTAGTACTTTGCCTGAGGACATGAGAATCTGGTTAGCAGACAGGCAATGCAATTTTGCAGATGAGTTGGAAAAGAATGGAGACCTATGCCTAGCAAGCCAGGCATCACTGCACAGGAAAGGGATGCTGCTCATGGGTCCAAGGGAACCCATAGTGGGCAGCCTAAACCACCCCAACAGTGTCTGCCAATAGCAGGGGAAGCCACTACTCCAGGTACACTTCTAGGACCAAGGGTTAAATGTTTTCAATGCAACTAGTAAGGCCATGTAGCATACAGATGTCCACCAAGGGAAGGTGGGGAACAAAAGGTAAGAGAGCCAGTAAATGGAAATTACAGAATGCCAGCAGTGAGTTGTCTGGTGACAACAAGGATACCACACTACCACAAGAGGTTATATCCTATCTTAATAAATGGGAAAGAGGCCAATGCTGAGAGAGACACATCCTCTGATCTAACCATTGTAAAGCGCGCAGTGGTTAAACAGGAGCACT
Source organism: Protopterus annectens (assembly GCF_019279795.1). NCBI lineage: Eukaryota > Metazoa > Chordata > Ceratodontiformes > Protopteridae > Protopterus > Protopterus annectens. Next base: position 309,535,352 of record NC_056751.1, on the reverse strand, counting down.
ACTTGCTTGGGCATACTCCAGTCAGAGCTTTAGAAGCGACCTCATTCCAAATACCTTTGGCTAGGGTTCACTTTGACTCAAGAGGGTGGAAATGGAAGCAAGCAAGTATATGTGTTTGAGGACATCCCTGCAGATGCCCTGATAGGAAATGATTCTGATAATGCAGTACCTTGTGTGCATGCAGTAACACGCAGTCAGGCTTGGAGACAAGCATGTGGGTCTGGCAGCCTAGAAGGGGACCCAGACAGACTGCAGACTTGAAGCCAGGAATGGTGTAGTGGTTACTTCAGGGAGGGAGCTACCCTGTAGCAGTGAGACTGAAAGTGAGCCACAGCTGCTTGTGGGTACTGATGTTCTCTTAGACAGAGTGACTGCAAGGGCAGAGGTAAGTAGTAGTACCCAGACTGACAGTAAGGCACACTGTCAGAGGATGCCAGACATGCTGTGGAAGGGGAGCTTGGGAAGGGTTACAAAGACAGTTGAGACAGACTTGGCTCTCAGACCCTACATTAACAAGTCCGAGGGAGGTAGCCAGTGAGGCACCTGATTGTCAAGGAAAAGGGGAATCTGTATACTGAGACAAAGGGTTACTCTGTATAGACAGTGGACCCCTGAGGGAGGGCTAAAGGATGAGGGAATACAGCAGTTGGCAGTGCTTAGAGCCTACCATCTGGCACTTCTAGCCATAGCCCATGACATTCCCTTTGCAGGTTATATGGGCATAAAGCATACAGAGGGACGTATTATGCAGAACTTTTACTGGCCTGGGATTTCCAGAAATGTAACAGGGTACTGCAGGACCTGTGAGCAGAGCCAAAAAGTAGGCAAGGCAAGGGACAAGGTCAAAGCTCCTTTGATGCCTTTGCCTGTGATTGAGGAGCCATTTCAGAGGGTAGGTATGGATATTGTGGGGCATCTGAGTACCCCAAGTTCCACACGGAAGAACTATATCCTAGTGGTAGTAGATTATGCTTCTAGATACCCTGAGGCAGTGGCTCTGCCCGCCACAGAGGCAGAACATGTGGCAAATGCTTTGTTAGAAATTTTCAGCAGGGTAGGTTTGCCAAAAGAAATGCTGACTGACAGAGGTGCCAATTTCATGTCAGACCTGCTAGCTTGTCTGTGGAAGCATTATGGGGTGAAGCATCTAAAAATCACCCCTTACCATCCTCAGACTAATGGTCTGGGGTAGAGGTTAAACTCTGCACTAAATACCATGCTACGGGCATTTGTAGACCAGTTCAAGACGGAGTGGGACAAATATTTGCCCCATCTGTTGCTTACTTACAGAGAGGTGCCCCAGGAATCCACAGGTTTTTTTTTTTGCCTTTCGAGTTGCTGTATGGGTATAGGCTGAGGGAACCTCTAGATTTGATTTGAGATGAGTGGGAGGGTAAGTAAGAGTCCCACAAGGAGTCTGTTGTGGCATATGGCCTAAACCTCAGGACAAGGCTCAGGGAACTCATTGGCTTGGCCCAGGAGAACCTAGCAGAAGCCCAACAACAGACAAAGGTCTGGTACGACATGAATTCTCGAGCTAAACAGCATGCTGTAGGGCAGCAGGTAATGGTTCTCATTCCTGTCAGACACAAGATACAGGCAGCTTGGGAAGGACCCTTCAAAGTGGTAAGGAAGGTCAGTGATGTTAACTACATGTCAGAACTGCTTAGCAGGAGGCAGAAGCACAAACTGTACCATGTTAACATGATGAAACCTTATCATGACAGGGAGGCCCTGGGGCTAAGAATTTGCAGTACAAGGCAGGAGGAGTCTGAAGGGGGATCTATGGCTGCAGGGAGCCAGCCAGCCAAACCCCAAATTACTATGGTGGATCTCAAGACAGGGAATGGGGTAATGTATTCCCAGATCGTCATCCCCTCTCAAGCAGTGTTTCTCATGGGCAACTTGAAAAACTAGCTTCAGTCTTCAGAGGAGGGGGAGACGTGCAACAAAAGGAGATATTGCCAGCCCAGCTATCCGGAGTTTTGTAAATAATTATATCTCATTTGTGAATATTAACATGATTTCTATAGAAGTGTAACAAAAGGGAGATACTGCCAGCACAGCTGTCTGGAATTTTTTAAATGGTTATGTGTCACTTGTGAACATCAAGATGATTCATATGCTTGTACTACAAATGTATTAGACCTGTATGTCATGTAAGATGGTTTGTACAGACTTGCTCAAGACAGATGTTGCAGAGTACTCCGCTTAAAGATGTATCCACAGTGTACCCTACTGGAACTGATCAGACATGTACATACACTATTGTAACTGTGAGATCTACATGTATTTTAACAATGGGGACAGAAACACAAGAAGTTAACTTGAGAAGGATAGCTGAAAACTTAAATTACTTTTATAGCCACGTAATAAAAGATATGTTATCTTTCAGTTTCAGTGTAACAGGAGACAATGTCTAGAACTACAAGTTTTTTGTATTGTCTTTAAATGTGGAGAAATGCAAATCATTTTACAACTTCCACCATTTGCCAAAAGATCTAAGGTCTGTGTGTTTTCACAGCTAGATGCTAAACTCAGTAGTTGTGAGCCTGGGAACTGATAGTCAGATGACAAGAAGTGGTGTCATGCTGCCAGCTACCCCAGCAGTAATACCTGAAATATTAATTTAAGAACTAAGAGAGAGACTGTGCATTTTGTATTTAGTCTTTGACCTGACAACATCATATGGAACACACAAACCTTTCTTGTCTGGCTCTACAAGAAGTTAATAGTACAGTAATATTTCTTAGATTCAGACAGGAATATAGTGAAGTAGATGTTTTCTTTATTTATTTGAGACTGTCTTGCAATGCTGTTTTAAATATTTCCTGTGATTTTTAACTCTGATGTAACTGTGATTATTACCTGAATATTTTCTGGTTCTTTTATTTATTATTAAACATATTTAAACCTTTCAGTGTGGCTGATATCTGTAATACATATTTAAGTCCTGGGAGTACTTGCATATTTATTTGGCGACACTGTGTGGACCACTCCCAACAGCCTTGCTCTTGGTCAAACTACCATTTGAATTAATAGTAACATTATACAGCAAGACTGAACACCCTTTGTTAAGGACCTTTAAGTAGCTGGCTGGTGGAAGTCAAAACTACCTTATAGTCTGGGCAAAAGGGGGCATAACTAGTAAACCTGTAGCAGCCTTTCCCAGGTAGGTGTGTGTGTATATATATAAATCAAATTTCGAAGTGTGTGTGTCTGCTACTTGGCCAGGGACACAAAGCACTGGTTGGACAGAGAGGGTGCTGGAGGTCTTGGCTTAGCCACTCAGCTGAAATTCAAAAAAGCGGCCAGAACCAAAGTGTATAAAGCACACACATACTTTATTAATTTAAAGTGGTTCCACCAACATCATACTGGTTCCGGCATCCTGTCTTCTTCAGTGATATAAGTATGTAAGCAGAAACCACAAACATTTATACACAATAATTAATTGAACATCCACCTTCCTGTTGCATCATATCCTACGGAGACAGGTAGTAATGCATTGAATTATAGTTGATCATTAAGACCAAGAGAAAAAAGATCCCTAAATTAATTATCCTCTTTTCCTTTTTATTTAAAATAGAATGCCAGCCAAGTTTATTGCTTCTATCCCCCTTGATTTTATCAATAATGATAAAATAGAATTTGGCAGAATTATGGGAGATACAATGTCTGTATAAGGCATTGGTTAAGCTTGCTCCATATATCGCTAAAATGTTCAGACATGTGTATGCGTGGGGGATGAGAAGTTTGACCTATATAGAATGTTGAGAAAGTACAAGTGACCAAATGTATCACCCAGTCAGTTCCACAGTTAGCAAAGAATACAACACAACAATGTACCTTAAATAATTCCGAAAAAACAAGCTGACTCCCAAACAGAAAATGACCAGCTGCTCTCTACCCAAACAAAAATGGCGACCAACTGTTATATATTCCATTGGTTAAATAAGGAAGATATATTTCTCATTTTTCTGGTGACGGCACTCTCAGTCTTTTCGGTCATTTAAGTGGGCCTATGCAGAAATTAGAATGTTTTCAGTTTCTTAACAAGTATATGATAAATGGATGGTGATTTGGGGCCATTGAGTGGATTAAGTTCTCTACAAACTGTGATGGGTGATTTCATCCAGGGCATGACAAATTACTCATTTCCAGCTAAAGAAACTTTTGGATACTAACTATTATTGATTGGGGCTTGCTATTTCTCTCTATATATATCTTGTTGGTGGAACGGGAAATAACTTGCAAACGGACTGGCTGGTTTGTTGAGCTGTTATATAAAATACAGACACTGAATTGAAGACTTTGGATTATTGTTTCTATTTTTTTTTTAGAATTAATGCAAATGGGGATGGGTATCTTAACATCCACATTGGGTGTACTGGCTTGATTTCATATTGTGTGCACTGAGGATTTCAGTTTTGTTTAAATTATCACTCCCTGCTTTATTAAAAAAAAGGGGGGGGGGCTGGATCAACAATTTGTGCATGTAAACTGAAATGGCCTTGTTTTTGGCTTATTGTTTTTCCAACAGGTCTACTGTGATCTAGACATATAAAAGCATATCTGACGTTTTGGCTTAATATTTTAGGGCAACACACAACATTGTTTTTTGGACCTGTATATTAACATCTATTTATGCTAATTTGGTCAGGAGTTTATAATTATCCCCTTACAGGTGTGTTTTAACTGTATATTGAGTATCTGGTTGGGACTTTCAACCAAGTAAATGGAATGGGACGTTCCCTTAAGAAAATTTCTCTACTTATGTAGCTTATTATAAATCTATCTAGGGATTGTTTTAACATGTGAGCTAATTTATATTGACAAGCACGATATGGTTATGGGAATATTACATGTTCTATCTTGGATCTTAACAGTGTTTACTGACTTCTGGTGACTAGGGGGATTTATTCCTCTGTGCGATTAAGGGAAGGTCTTACTCTGGTGGTTGGTGAGCACATAAGTTGGTGGGACCTGTCATTTTATGGAGTTACTGTCCTATGGGGGATGCCCCCCATTTGAATTGGTATATCTGAATAGTTTAGAATGCCAACAGGTCTTAGGTTGCTTATATGCTACAATTTGACCAATTATTGCGTATTATTGTGGTGTATTCTCATATAAAATATTGATTGTGTGATTATCACAAGTGTGTGGAATATTTTGAGGATTCTGAAGCTTACTGTCATGGATCAGAATAATATTCTACAAGGCTTATGTGCCGATAAGAATGACATGCAAGTCTTTGGTTTGGCAACACTAGCTCATGGGGTTGAGAACAAGGAAAATATGGATCCAATTGACGGCTGCACTATATCATTCAATAAATTGGGCAAATATAAAAGAACACTACATACGAATGTATGGCATCTCAGACTATTCAAAGCATATCAAAATAAAAAAATTACGCCCGGGGGTTGAGAGTGAAAATTCAACAATTAGTGGGCAAAATGGATGAAACACATTTGAAGGAATGGGGAGTAGCACAACAAAATTCTTCCACGACATTCGTTAATATTCTTTCTTCATACTATGAACGGATGATTGATGAGAATATAAGTGAAGTAAAAGCTGTATGTGAGGAACTTAAGGTTTATGAAGGACAGCCCCACTATGTTACATGTTTGAACAAGTTTACAAAGGACCTATTGATGTCTGAGAAACAAATTAAGGACAAAAAGATATGAAAGTTTAACAGAGATACGTGGGGATTACGAGAGGGGGAAATGATTTGAGCATCAGAGAAGTGTCACATTTTTAGATCCTGACAGATCAGTTGTAGCACCTAAGAGGAAAAGTCCCAGATCCATACTCAAAGAGACAGGTACTAGTTACAGCAGCACATCAGGGGAGGAATCAACAGCCACGGACACAGATGGTCCTAACACACAGGAGTCTCCCATCCATAAAAAGCAATGTAGTTCTGACCACCCTTTAGACATGGTAGGCATACGGGTGGGAGAAAACACAGGAATAAGCACGGTAGAAGGTTTATTACAAACCGTGATAACCCAGTAGAGCAATATTATAACATTCATAACATTTCTACTGCTGAATTAACAGATGGTCAAAAACTGTTAAAGGACTTAACTATGTTCCTGGTTTCTTTAATGATGAAGATGATATGGTCAATGATGTTCTAGCTTTATGTCAAAGACTTAACCTTGGATTATTTTTTTGTTCAAGGGAATCATCTCAAAGATCAAATGATTTCAGATTTTTAAAGTCTGATTTTACACTCTCCGATGAATAAACATGTATCCATCTTTCAGCAAGTAGTGCTCAAAGATTTACATTTTAAATTGTGTCAATCTAGAATGCTTGGTCATAACCTGACTGCTGGTGAACAACAGGCCTTGATTGGATTATAAAATAACACCAACATAGTTATCCTGCTGGCGGATAAGGGTGGGGCGGTGGTCATTATGAATTCAGATTACCTGGCTGAGGGAAACTGACAACTGTCTAACCCTCAGGATTATATGAGTTTTGAGGAGGACACTAAGTTTCTCAAAAAGGCTGTGGAAGAAGGAATTATTAAGGATTCAGTCATGCATCATCTGGTGGTGGGGGATACCAAAAAGCAGTACCTATATTTATTACCAAAGATGCACAAAAGTTTGGATAAACCTCCAGGTAGGCCTATAGTTTCAGGTATAGGATCTTTGACAGAAGCACTGTCAGCCTTTTTGACACAATATTTGAAACTGTTATCGAAAATTCATAAGGGTTAGGCTACAGGATACCACTCAGTTTTTGAAAATCATATCTGATACACAATTGGAACCTGCTTGGCTTCTTTGTACACTGGATGTGAAGGCACTTTACACCAATATGCCGCACTGGGTGGGCCTACAGGTGCTTGAATACTGGTTAGAGAGGGCTGATATATATCAGACTGGTTTCAATACATTACTGGCATGTATGGCTGAGCATGTTCCATCCAAAAATGTTTTTTTTACTTCAAAGGGGAGTGTTACTGGCACACACAAGGCACAGCGATGGGTGCATCATTTGCCCCATATATGCTGATATTTTTATGTGATATTTGGAGATGCATTTGATATATAATGACACCCACAATATTTATCTTAAGACAGGCATTTGGAGAAGATTTTTAGACAATTGTTGGATGATGTGGCGGGTGTGGACAGGCATTATTTGTTGGAGTTTGTACAGTATTTAAATAACAAGTGGGGGATTGAATTCACACTGAATTGTGAAACTCAACAAATTAACTTCTTAGATGTTAATTAACTTCTTAAATGCTATGGAACAACTTGTTACCACTCCCACAAGAGGGGAAAACGTACTGGACCTGATCATCACCAACATGGGGATTCTATGCTCCAGACCAGAAGTGTATCCCTCACTGGTAAGATCAGACCATAAACTAATCTCACTGGATATTCACATCCCAACCCTACCTCCTGCCCACAAAACCACAGTGAAAAACTTCTCTAAAGCAAATTTCACACTCCTCAAAACCGAGGTGGAATCCTTCAAAGCCCCCGGGCCTGTGGAAAATATGGCCCAGACTGCAGAATCCTTTATAAATGCATTCTATGAACACCTTCAGGAATGCATGGATCATGCAATCCCAAATAAAACCAAGACCCAATCCTCCAAAGGCAGACGTCCTGTCTGGTGGACCACAGCCATAAACAAACTATACAATAGAAGGAGGAAGCTACTAAATGATGGAGCAAAATCCCAAAAAGGGAAGGCATCTCTGATCAATATTAGCAAAAAACTACGGGCACTCATAAAATCGTCTAAGGCCAGCTTAGAGAGAAAAATTGCACAGGACACTAAGGATAATCACAAGGCTTTCTTTAATTATGTTAGGAACCTGGGTGGGAATTCCCAGATATGCTCAGAATTAGTCCAAAATGACAAAAAATACACCAAACCCACAGACATTGTCAACATCCTAGCTGACAGGTTCAGTGTAAACTTCTCCCCCCCACTCCCCACCAAAAGGGCAAATATCTATCCCAGCAGAGTGCTGCCCCCCCTGACATCTCAGATGCTCAGGTAAGAGCCGCCCTCTCCAAAGCAAAAAACACAGCATCAATGGGACCAGACGGTGTCCCGGGCTGCGTCCTACATGAACTCCAAGAAGAGCTAAACCCAAACATAAAACTACTGTTCAATCTCAGCCTTACTACAGGATATGTACCCAAAGAGTGGCGTACAGCAACAGTGGTCCCTCTCCACAAAGGTGGTGCCTCAACGGATCCTGGAAACTATCGCCCCATAAGCCTGACTAGTTTGGTCTGCAAAGCTATGGAAAGGATCATCATGGACCTCATAAATAAAGATATTGGGGACCTACAGACACTGGATCCTACCCAGTTCGGCTTTGTTAAGGGCAGATCCTGCCTCTTAAACCTGGTTGATTTCTTTGAAACAGTCACCAAGGCCATTGATGAGGGGAAGGTGGTCCACACAGCCTACCTGGACCTAGCAAAAGCCTTCGATACAATACCCCACTCGGGCATTATAGATAAGCTCACCAGCTTAAATATAAACCCCTATATCACTAGATGGGTTGCAAACTGGCTCAAGGACAAGAACCCACATGGTTAGAATTGCTGGAGCCATGTCAGACTCCAAACCAGTTACAAGTGGCATCCCACAAGGCTCAGTCCTGGGACCTCTCTTGTTCGGTATATATTTCTCAGAGGTACAGGCCAACACGGAAGGACTGTGGCTGACCAAGTTCGCAGATTACTGCAAACTGGGCGCCATAATCGACTCTCCAGCAGACACAAGCATCCTCCAAAAGGGCCTCATAAAAACAGACAACTGGTGCCAGAGCCATGACCTCAAGCTAAACGCCAAAAAGTGTATAGTCATCCCCTTTGGCAAAAACAAAGTGCCCACAAATTACCACATAGGTGATAATCCATTAAGTACAGAAGAAGTAATTAGGGACCTGGGGACCCAAATTGATAGCAGTCTCTCATTTGACAACCACGTGGCCAAAGTGGTTAGAAAAACATTTTATATAGCCCACCTAATCATGAAGGGATTCACATCTAGATCAGGGGAGGTCATCGTGCCTCTTTACTCATCCCTCATCCGGCCCATAATAGAGTACAATGCCCCTTTTGGGATGTACCTTACCAGACACCTGCAGCAACTGGAAAGACCCCAAAAGTACCTCACCAAGAGGATCAAAGGGCTCAAACAGATGCCATATGCTGCCCGGTTAAAGAAACTCCAGCTCTACTCAGTGGCATACCACCTGTTCAGGGGCGATCTGTGCCTGACGTATAAAGCCATGTCCAACCTGGAATTAATGGACATGCTGCACCTCAGAAACTCCAAATCCCATCGAACTACGCGCTCGAGAGACTTGAACCTCAGCACTGAAATAAATAGGACATGCTGGAGGGACAGATTCATAACCCAGAGGCTCCCTTCACTCTGGAATAAAATCCCAGTCCAGGTTAGGCAGAGTCCCTCATTGACTCTCTTCAAGAGGAATCTTGATGAGTGGATGGGAGATCTTAGTTTTAACCCGGGTATCACTTCTGTGTCACTGTTAGACAGAGGCACAGTATACTAACCTCGAAAAAGGACATAGCAAAATTAATTTAAAATGAGTGGCAAAAGCCAAACACATTCTGGCTAGGCTTATAAATGCCCTAGGGCAGATAGCCTAGTATGAACCTATGTCACGATCATATGGAATACTGATGATACTTTACGAACTCAGGTTTTCAGAAAATACCCCCAGTATAACAACTTACTATTTGTCTCTAGATTTCATCCATACCACATCATCAAAAACATACCTAAATCCCAATTTCTATGTATAAAGAGAACATATTCTATGCAGGAAGATTCTGACTCATTTCAGCAAGACTTCCCCCTTGACTTGCTTTCAGTCTCCCACACCTCACACTTTAAAAATGAACTAAAAGCTTATTTTCGCAATTCCAGAACCTGCCCTTGTCATGACCCTACCTAGTCTTCCTTCCCTTTAAGTACCCTCAAAAGGGCCATACTTACTACCTCATTACACCTCTCTCTCCAATGTGTCTACTATGCATTTGCATAATTTTATACAAACAAAATTTTTTTATTGTTGACCTATTGAACTATATCAATGTAAAAATGTTACTTAGCTTCTTTTTAATGCAACTTTATGCATGTAACCCAACATATGTGAATCTTTTTGCTATAACGGCTATTATATTAATATTGTTTAAAATTGTACTTGTTTAAAATGTACTACTGGAGCTTTTCTCCTCGGGTCTCCACTAAAAATGGGCCACAAGCCCAGTTAGAAAAACCCTGTTAACAAATGTCAATAAATAAATAAATAAAATACAGGTTTCAGATCAGGGGTTATAGACAGCAGGATGTTGTGTCTGCCAGTGATTGGGCTTCCAAGCAAGAAAGAACACAGTTGTTTGAATATAAAAACAAAACACAGAGGGATGATTCAGATAATATCAGGTTTGTGACCACTTATGGGCAGAACGTCAATTCGGTTAGGGACGTGGTGGCCAAAAACTGGAATAATTTATTGGCCAATGAGGAATTGTATCAGGTCCTTAACTCCAAGTGCCAATTCTCTTATCGGAGGGGCAAAACTCTGGGATATTTTTCACATTTTTAAACACGACAGAACCAGGGGTCCCTCTGGTTATCAACTGACGATTACCGGGGACAAATTGTTGGGTTCTTTTCCATGTGGCCACTGTACTTTTTGCAAGTTCATGTACAAGTCGAAACAATTTTCCAGTAAAAACACCAGCCAAGTCTTTGATATAAGATTCTTTGCTAACTGTGGAACTGACTGAGTGATATATTTGGTCACTTGTACTTGCTCAGCATTCTATATAGGTTCAACTTCCCGTCCCCTATATATACGCATGTCTGAACATTTTAGCGACATACGGAAAGTACAGTTGTGTACACTTACCATAAATGTAAATGTTAGAGTGCATTCACTGTTGCAATCATCACATTTGGGTTATCCCTGGCAGGGTTAGTCCTCATTCGGCCCAAATACCAGAGGCTTAGTATTTCTGCGTCAGTTGCTGTCACTCCAGGACTGACATCAGGCCATCAGTGATATAAAATCAGGCAGCCGATGCCATTACATCAGTTTTTCTTGCACTGTCAGGAGCTTCCAATAGGGAGCTAGGTTATGGTGGAAGAACACTACCAGTAGAAAGTAAATACCAAAAGCTCCTTGTAAGGAGAGAGAAAGAGAGACAGAGAAAGAAGACAAGGGGGGTGGAGGGAGGGAAGCCAGGACTGCAACAGTGAATACACTCAAACATCTACATTTACGGTAAGTGTACACAACTGTACTATTTTCTTTGTGCTTCACTGCTGCAGTCATCACATTTGGGGTGATTCTAAAAAACTGAAAAAGGTAGAAGCAGTCAAGAAGACTGGGGGTTGGCTTGGATACCCTGCAAGACTGCAGTGGCAAACCCTGCCCTGGATATGGAGAAGATAAGCAGGTGGTTAATGCTTGGTGAAGGTATGAACAGATGTCCATGTCGCAGCCTCAAGGACGTCCCCTCTGAGAAAAGCTACAGAGGTGGAGGTTGCTCTGGTGGAATGTGTCCTGACCCCCTTGAGGGGAGGTTTCCCGTGCTGTTTGTAGCAGAAATAGATGCAGTGTGCTATCTATTTCGAAATTGTTTGGATATGGCCTCACCCTCTGCTCTTGCAGCAAAGCTGACTAGCAATTAATCAGTTTTTCTAAAATATTTAGTCCTGTCTAGGTAGAATCTGAGCTGTTTGTGCACATCTAGAGAGTGCAGAATCTTTTCCCCCTTGTTTTGTGGGTTAGGGAAAAAGGTGGGCAAATGAATGGATTGGTTGAGAGCCACACTGGACACCACTTTTGGCATGAAGGATGGGTTAGTCCTGAGGGAGAACCTGTCAGCATGGAAAATGATGAAGGACTCTACAGCCATAAGTGCTTGTAGCATTGAAACTCTTCTAGCTGAAGTGATGGCCAGAAGCAAGGCAGTCTTCCAAGAGAGAAATTTTAACTCTGCTGAAGCTGCAGGTTCAAAGGGGGGCAGGGTGAGCTTTTCCAACACAGCGTTTAGGTCCCAAGCTGGGGAAGGAGCTCTTCTGGGTGGCCTCAAGTTGTTAGCCCCTCTTAGGAACTGTTTGATGAAAGGGTGTGACAAAAGAGGTGGCTCTGTGCTGAAATGAGCAGAGATGGCAGAGGCATGAATTTTAATAGAAGAGAAGGACAGACCCCTATTTAGAAGGTCTGCCAAGTATCCAGGATGAGGGGTAGGGAGCGCTGTGCCATTCCAGATCCCTTAGCTTGGATCCAGGTGCAAAACCTTTTCAACTTGTCAGCATAAGACTTTCTAGTGCTGGGGCATCATATAACATCTAGAACTTGTTTGCTTAAAGTGGCAGCTTGGGTAGAGGTCAGGGAATAAGCCAGGCCACCAGACTGAGGGTCTGCAATTGGGGATGCATGAATTCTCCATTCCTCTGGGTCAGGAGTCCATGGTTTTTAACATCAAGATGCTTATTGATTAATTGTTAATTATATTTAATTTATATATATTATTTTTTTATTTTTATTTTTTCTTTTTAATGATGTTTTGTTACTAATGTTGATGATTTGTTTGTGTTTTTATATAAAGGACGTTTTGAAAATTTTAAAATGTTTTGAAAATGAAGCTGCTGTCTTTGCAGCAACAGAAAAAAATTTTTTTGACTTCTTGGTAAGAAGAGCTTGCATGAATATCTATGCCATATCTCTGCCTAGCCAATTAGGCTATTTAATTATTGAATGATTGGTTAGTAGCACTATATAAGAACTATCATGTTTAAACTGAATTTAGATCTGAAGAAGCGTACATTGTGTACGAGAAAGCGCTCATTCAGTTCCTCATTTTCCTTTTCTCTATCTATATGGTGGCAGGGGTGACAGGCCGCACTGCAGTGGGTACCACTGCTGGCGTGGCCAGTCTGGGGCAATCAGGATTGTCCTCAGTTTTTCCTCCCTTATTTTGAGCAGTACCCTTGAAATGAGTGGTAGAGGAAGAAATGCATATACAGGTTTACCAAGTGGAAGGATAAAGCATCCACTTTCCAAGCCTTGCTGTGAGGTCTCCTGGTGCAGAATTTGCTAGCTGATGACTGGAGTGGGAGGCAAAGAGGTTGACCTTCGGGGAGCCCCATTTCTGGGTTACAAGGGTGAAGGTTCTTTGGTCTAGCTGCCACTCATGTGGGTCTGTCAGGTTTCTGCTTAAGTTGTCTGCCAGAGAATTTACAGAGCCTGGTAGGAATTGTGCTAACAGGTGTAACTGCATGGCTGTGGCCATGTGCCAAAGGGTCATGGCAAGCCTGCACAGAGAATAAGAGTTCCTCCCTGCTTGTTGATATACAACATCACCGTGGTGTTGTCTGTTTTGATCAGTAGAGGCCCCGGGCAGAGTAAGGGTCTGAAAGCTGTCAGGGCGTGCTGAACAGCTAACACCTCTTTGTGGTTGATGTGCAGATTATTTGATTTGGGCTCCACTGGCCCTGAATGCACCTAATGCAGCTGTCATCCAGGTGTGCACCCCAGGCATACTCTGATGCATCTGTGGTGAGGGTCTGGGCGGCGTGGGGTTGTGAGAAGAGAAGGTCCTTGTTGTGGTAGCATACTGCTGCCCACCAAAGAAAATCTTTCCTTAGACAAGGTATCATTGGTACAAGAGTTTCCATGTCTTGAGAATGCTGACACCAAAGGCTTTTTAGGTACCACTGTAGTTTCCTCATATGCAGTCTGGCATATGGAATGAGTAGAATGCAAGAAGCCATGAATCATAGAGCTTGGCAGGATTTTCCTTGCGGATAACTGGGTCCTGGTGGCTAGATGAGAGAAGCAGGCTGTCAGGTAGTATTGTTTTTCTAGTGTAAAGAATGCCATCTGGGATGCTGTGTCCAGGCTTGCTCCTAGAGATAAATTTCTTTGTGTGGGTACTAGTCTGGATTTCTTTTTGTTGATAGTATACCCTAGGGAGGTCAGGAGATCCTTTACAAAGGTCAGGTGCTTTAGCAGCTTTTCCTGACTGTGTGCCTGAATCAGGCAGTCATCCAAGTATGGGTAAATCTGAATATTTCTTTAATGGCGGGAGCCTGACATTTTGTGAAAACTCTGGGAGCAGTGTATAAGCCAAAGGGAAGCGCAGAGAACTGAAAGTGTAATGATCCTGCCCTGAAACGTAGGTATTTCCTGCATGATTCCCTGATTGGGATGTGTAGGTTAGGTCTCATTTAGATCTAGGGTGGTTAACCAAGCATCCTTGGAAAGTATAGGTAGAAGCTGCTGGAGGGTGAGCATTTTGAATTTTGGTATCACCAGAAAGGTGTTTAGAATGGATAGATCGAAGATGGGGCGCCAGGTGCCCTCTTTTCTAGGTACCAGGAAGAGTCTGGAGAAGAAACCTTGGCCTCTATGTTCTGCAGGAACATGCTCTATTGCCCTCATAGAGAGCAGGGAAAGGACTTGCGTTTCTTTTTGGCCTCTGCCCACTGGTTTGGGGGAAGATCTTGGAACTCTTTTGGGGTCGGCAGAGTCTGGAAATAAAATTTATATCCCTGGGACACTATGTTGAAGACCCAGTGGTTGTTGGTAATGACGGCCCAGTTGCTTCCATGGAAGGAGAGTTTTCCTCCTAGGGCCAAGAGCAGGTGGGCAGAGGGAGGGGATGAAAGTGTAAAGTCATTGTGAGTTCTTATCATAAGGGGGTGGCTGTGCACTCCCTGGTTTTGAAAAGGAGGAACTCCATTGCTTAGGGGGGGGGGCTAGTTCCCTTGTGTCTGGGCTGAGCTGACCTGGAGGGGGCAGGAAAGGACCAGTGCTTAGAGGGGCAATGCATACTGAACCTCGGTGGCTGAAACTTCAATAAGTCTGTCTGCATACATTTAGCTTTTTCTTCCATCTTTTTAAAACCTCTTCTGCCTTGGTGCCAAATAAGTTGTCTGTGCAAGGGTACGCCCAATAATTTGGATTTGACATGGTCTGGCAAGGGCTGTTCCTTAAGCCAAGCATGCCTTCCAAGGACAGAACCAGTGACTGCTGCCCTGCAAGATGCTTCTAGGGCGTCAAAACCACATTGTATGGTGTGCTTAGTTACTTGACTTGCAGACTGCATTAACTCTTGTAACTATTTTCTGCATAAGCAGGGAAAGACCATATTTTTTGTTTGAGGAGTTCCGTGGTATGTTGCTGATATTTCAGCATATGGAACTGACAATTTAATGCTATAATAAAAGAGTAGCAAAGGTGTCTACTTTTTTACCCCATCTGTCTAATGCTCAGGAATCCCTGTCTGAGGGGGTGGTACACTTAGCTGAAGTTGCTTTGATTCCTTTTGGTCCTTGAGAGAGGACCTCTATGTCAGCAGTAGGATTTTTGAAAAGAACTTTGTGAGAGTCAGGGAGTCTATAGTACCGGTCAGGTTTCCTGGGAGTAGGAGGGAGGGTGTCAGGGGTCAGACTAGATTCTATAAAAACATCATCCACAACATCCAGGACAGGAGGGATGGCCAGAAGTCTGTGCTGTGGAAGATCTAAGAATTCCCTGAGTCTCATTTTTGATTGAGGATAGTCCTGACATTCACAATGGAAATGCTCCTTTAAAGGAAGTAGGGTTTTCCCCATAGGAAAAGTCCTCTGGTGGAGAGGCTGAAGGGATGGATTCCTCTGCATCAAAATCCCCATAAGCGGAGAGGGGTTGCATATCTTCATATTCAGATGCATCAGAGTCATCGGACTCCTGTTCAGATAAAACTACTGGAGACAAGTCTCTTTCTTTCGGAAGGGGTAGCCTGGCTTCCCCTGATGATGTCTTCCACCATTTTAAGCATTTGAGACTGAGGCAAGGAAAAAGGTGCCCGAGCTTTGGGCGTCGTTTTTTTGGGTGTGGTTCGTACCATGGGCCTTAGAAACTTGGTAGTTTTTGAAAGAACTGTAGATACGAAAGAAGACGTCTGTCTGTGTCAAGTATCGGTAGTGCAATGTACTTCCTTGGAAGCCGGTGCCTGCTCAGCGGCTCCGGACCCATCCAAGGTAGAGACATCTGCAGGATCCTTAGTCGAAAAAAGAGAGTCTCGCAGCATACCGGACTCCCGAAATGGTCTCAATAGTGGCCGGCAAATCCACAGAAGTGGGCATCAAGGGCGGCGAAAGTGCCTCACTGCGGACCGAAGAACTGACAACTAGCTTAAAGGAAGCATCGTCGGCAGTTTTGGACCTGTGCGGTCTGTTTCTGTCTTTATCCTTACGTTTGTTAGGAAGATCAGTAGTCAGATGGCTTACCAAAGCCATATCGGAATTCGAAGACTGAGCGCGAAAATATCTAGCTACAATAAGGGCCCGACAACGTATAGTTCTGGCATTGAACAAAGCACAAAAACAACAGCGGGGGACATTGTCGTCTGGGCCTAAACAGCTGACGCAGTAAGAATGAAAGTCTCTGTATGGTATTTGCTTTCCACAGGCGAGACAAATGTTAACTTTTTCTGACATCGGTTAGAGCAAGAAAAAAGGATCCCCAATGGGGTACTTAGCTTTAGAAGACTTCAACTTCATTTCGGAAATGAAAAACTCACGTAGCGGCCGACCGGCACTTGTGCGAACTGCTTTGGCTCCTCAGCAAGAAAGACTGATGTAATAGCATCAGCTGCCTGATTTTATACCACTGACGACCTGACGTCAGTACTGGAGCAACAGCAACCGAGACAGAAATACTAAGCTTCTGGTATTCCGGACTGAGGGCTACCCTGGCAGGGATAACCCAAATGTGATGACAGCAACAGTGAAAGACAAAGAACATCAAGCGATTAACCAATGCCTTACACAGACAGTGTATCTCCCATAATTCTGCCAAATTCTATTTTATGACTACAGATAAAATCGAGGGGGATAGAAGCAATAAACTTGGCTGGCATTCTATTTTAAATAAAAAAGAAAAGAGGTGAATAATTAAGTTAGGGGGTCTTTTTTCTCCTGGTCTTAATGATCAACTATAATTCAGTGTATTACTATCTGTCTCTATAGGATAT
This sequence comes from Protopterus annectens, assembly GCF_019279795.1. NCBI lineage: Eukaryota > Metazoa > Chordata > Ceratodontiformes > Protopteridae > Protopterus > Protopterus annectens. Next base: position 309,518,277 of record NC_056751.1, on the reverse strand, counting down.
GATGTAACAGGAAGGTGGATGTTCAATTAATTCTTGTGTATAAATGTGGTGTCTGCTTACATACTTTTATCACTGAAGAAGGCAGGATGCCGAAACCGGTATGATGTTGGTGGAACCACTTTAATAAAGTATATGTGTCCCTTATAAACTTTGGTGATGGCCACTTTTTTTAACTGCAGGATTGGTATTTTGGCCATTAGCACCAGCCGTACTTGCGAGCGTCTTCTGGTATCACTCCGCTGAGAACTCAACTCTACAGCTATGCCAGTGGGGAGACTTACTGGGGATCGAGAGAAACCAGCCCTAGAAGGACTGTGATCTCGGTGTGCTCTTACGGAAATTGCACTTTACTGTATGTACATTTCTAATACTCCCAGTGTGTACATCCCCCCCCTGTTGCCAGTGGTGAGGATTGAAACTCCTGGATTACTGGGCCTGTGGTGGAGCGTCACAGGAAATATGAAAATATGTTTGAGCTCCTACATAGCCTTGCCCTTATCCTGGACGGACTTTAACAGATCAGCTGTCCCAAAAGGATTTTATCATCCAGAGGAGCATCCAAACATTTGGTTTTAATATCATCAGGGAAAGACTGATGACAAAGCTAAAAATAAGTCCATCAGAACCAAAACCAGCAGCCCTGGAAGAGGTATCAACAGTCAGTACCCATAACTGCATTTTATACAGTGGCGAGTGACCTGGGAAGTGAACCCAAAGCAGGGAAACTGAAGCTTTCCTTTCTGAATCAGGCAGATCAGACAAAACCTTAGCAACCTGAGAAAGAAGAGCCAAAACATATCTGATCATGTGGGTTTGGTAATTAATAGCCTGAAATGACAAGGTGCCAGCAGTACATACTTTTTATCCAACATTTCCTTAGCTCTACTAGCCTTATCAGAACAAAGGAACTTAGAAGAAGCAAAAGTTTAGAAGGTGGCTTATCACTGGAGACTGAAACCGCAGAAGGATCAGGAGGACACAAAAGTACAATTTTGTACCTACCATAAATGTAGATGTTCGAGTGTTCACCCTGCTGCAGTCATCACACTTGGGTTATCCTGTCGTCAGGCGGTCCCACAGAAGCCGGATTTCCAAAGTATTGGTCCGACGTCGGTTGCTGTCGCCTCATCCCCGACGTCAGTGCGCCAGGGGTACATATATTGCAACCGACGCCATTTTCTTCAGTTTTTCTTGCCCCAGATGTCAGGTGCCCCCAAAAAGGTGATCCAAATTAGTACCAATAGGTGAGAATACTGTACAAACACAAAATCCCTTCAGCTATAAGCAAATACATCAGTAAGGCATAGCAAAGATTTAGCCAGTAGATCAGAGGGGATGGAGGGAGGGTACCTGGACTGCTGTCACCTCTTCCCTGACGTCAGTGCGCCAGGGGTATAAAAGACGCAGCCAACGCCATTTTCTTCAGTTTTTCTTGCCCCAGATGTCAGGTGTCCCCAAAAGGGTAAGCAAAATAGATTATCCCAATAAACATGCATGCACTAAAGTAAACATTTCCTTCATCTACGAGCAAATACACCACATAGATTGTATAGAATAGAGAAGTACAGATAAAACTCAGCAAATGAAAGGGGGATGGTGGGAGGGTAACCTGGACTGCAACAGTGAATACACTCGAACATCTACATTTATGGTAGGTACAAAACTGTACTATGTTCGTGTTACCCTGCTGCAGTCATCACACTTGGGTTGAGTCCCAAAGCTAAGGTAGGGTGGAGGTATCATAGAGGGTTAGTGGAGGCAATGAGGCCCTGCAGAACTGCAGTGGCGAAGCCTGCCCTGGACTTAGAGTAAAGAGGTAAGTGATAGTGTTTGGTGAAGGTGTGTACAGAATTCCAAGTTGCAGCTTCTAAAATTTCCTTGGTAGGAACCCCCCTGAGAAAGGCTGCAGAGGTAGCTGTTGCCCTGGTAGAGTGGGATCCAATGGTAGGAGGAACTGGTTTCCCATGATGGGTATAGCAGAATCGTATGCAATGGCCTATCCATTTAGAAATGGTTTGCTTGGATATGGCCCTCCCTTGAGAAGCTGTAGAATAGGAAACAAAGAGCTGGTCAGTTTTTCTATAAGCCTTAGTTTTATCCAAGTAGTATCGAAGCTGCCTGTGAATGTCCAAGGAATGCAGGAGTCTCTCACCTTTGTTCTGTGGATTGGGGAAGAAAGTGGGTAGATGGATGGTTTGATTTAAAGCTACAATGGAAACCACCTTAGGCATGAAGGAAGGATTAGTTCGTAGAGAAACTCTGTCTTGATGAAAAATGAGGAAAGGTTCCACTGCCATAAGTGCCTGTAATTCTGAAATTCTCCTAGAAGAAGTTATTGCCAGGAGCAGGGCAGTCTTCCAAGATAGGAACTGAAGGTCTGCAGAAAAAGCTGGTTCAAAGGGAGGTAGCGTTAGTTTTTCCAGAACAAAGTTGAGGTCCCATGTTGGTGTAGGAGCTCTTCTAGGTGGTCTAATGTTTTTTGCCCCTCTGAGGAACTGCCTTAGGAGTGGATTTGAAAATAAAGGTGGATTCGTGTCGTAGTGAGCTGAAATAGCTGAAGCATGGATTTTAACTGAGGAGAAGGAAAGTCCTTTATGCAACATCTCAGTTAAATACTGCAGGATGTGAGGCATATGAGGCTGAGTTGTGTCTTGGCCTTTAGCTTGGTTCCAAGCAGAAAACCTTTTCCATTTGTCCGAGTAAGCCTTCCTGGTGCTTGGCCTCCTGGCTTCTAGAATAACATCCAGTACTGCTTGTGAAAGAGGGGCTGGGTGGATGCTTAATTGATTTGCCATGCAGCCAGGTTTAAGGTTTTGATCTGGCTGTGTAGAATCGGCTTGTCTTGCTGCGTGAGCAAATGAGGTATTTGAGGCAATATCCATGGTGGGCTGTGAGCCATATTCTTCAATAGCGGGTACCAGTGCTGGCGTGGCCAGTCTGGGGCTATGAGTATCATTCGAGGTTTCTCCTTTTTGACCTTCAAAAGAACCTTTGTGAGAAGAGGTAATGGGGGAAAGGCATACGCTGTCAGGTTTTTCCAACTGAAGGAGAGAGCGTCCACTTTCCAAGCTTGATGGTGGAATGTCCTTGTACAAAATTTTGTCAGCTGGTAGTTTTGAGGACTGGCAAACAGGTCTATATTTGGTAGGCCCCATCTTTGAGTTATCATTGCAAATATTTGTGGGTCTACCTTCCACTCGTGGGGATCTTTGATGTTTCTGCTTAGGTCATCTGCCAATGTGTTTTTCTGTCCTGGCAGGAATTGAGCTTGCAACTGGACTTGGTAGGCCAGAGCTGTGTTCCATAAGATTACTGCTTGCCTGCAAAGAGGGTAGGAATGTGTGCCCCCTTGTTTGTTTATGTACCACATTATTGTGGTGTTGTCAGTCTTTATTGCAAGTTGTCCAGGCTGTAGTAGATCCTTGAAGGCTGTCAGAAGCTTTCTGTACAGCTAGCATCTCTTTTTGGTTTATGTGCAGTTTTCTTTGTTCTGCAGTCCATAGGCCTTGAATGCACTGCCCTGCCATCATGTGTGCCACCCAGGCATAGTCTGAAGCATCTGTTGTGATAGTTTGCCTGGGTGGGGGCAAGGTGAAAGGCTGACCCTTGTTGAGGTGACATGCCTGTGACCACCATAGAAATTCCTGTTGAAGGCAGGGAATGAGAGATATCACTGTGTCCAAGCTGTGGCTGTGTTGAGACCATATGCTTTTTAGGTACCACTGTAATTTCCTCATATGGAGTTTTGCAAATGGTATTATCAGAATGCAAGATGCCATGAAGCCCAAAGCCTGCAGAATTTTTCTTGCAGTTAATTGGGTCTTTGTTGCCATTGTTTTGAAATACTGAGTCAGTTGTAATTGCTTGTCTGGTGTAAGATAAGCCTTCTGGGCCGTTGTGTCCAAGCTGGCACCCAGGAATGTCATTTTTTGAGAGGGTACTAGTTTTGACTTCTTTTTGTTTACTGTGTACCCCAGACAATTTAGTAGATGCTTCACAAAAGCCAGATGTTGTAAGAGAATGTCTTTTCTTTCTGCTTGGATAAGGCAGTCGTCCAGGTATGGATATATTTGAATTCCTCTTTGTCTGCAGTATGCAATTACTGGTGCCAGGCATTTTGTGAATACTCTGGGCGCAGTAGATAAGCCAAAGGGCAGTGCAGAGAATTGATAATGGGTTGAACCACCAATGAAACTGAGGTACCTTCTGCAACTTTGTCTGATAGGGACATGCAGGTATGCCTCCTTGAGGTCCAACATTACCAGCCATGCTTCCTTGCCCAACATGGGAAGTAGCTGCTGTAGTGTTAGCATCTTGAATTTGGGAACTTGTAAGTAAGTGTTTAAAAAAACCTGGAATTGAGTCCTGCCCCCCCCCCCCCCGGACCTGACAAGGTAGCTATGGCTCAGAGAGGTCTCCATTTCCAATGCCACAGTAGAGCTCAGGGGGATTACCGGTTCAGAAGATGTGAAAATCTCAAGTACCGCTACAATCAGTGATGGGAGATTTGGAACAGGATACTCTAAGGCCTCGATGGAGGTCAGAGGAGAACTGGTCAAATGAGTGAAAGAAGGCTCAGTTCCAAGACCCAAAGGAGTCAGAACTGAAAGTGGGCCTGAAAGTTCTCTAGCCCACAAGATTTTATTCATAAGTCTCTCCACATCGAGCTCAGAAAGACATTTGGTGGAGCGGATTGATGACATGAAAGGAGATTTAGGCCTCTGAAGAAAAACAATTGTTAACTTTTTCTGACATCGGTCTGAGGCAAGAAAAGTTTCCCCAACGGGGTACTTAGCTTTATAGAAGACTTCAGTCTGAAATTCGAATTCAAAAATCTCAGGAGTCAGCCGACCGGCACTTGCGAACTGCTTCTGCTTCGGGCACCACGCGTCAAGAAAGACTGAAGAAAATGGTGTCGGTTGCAATATATGTACCCCTGGCGCACTGACGTCAGGGATAAGGCGACAGCAACCGACGTCGGACCAAGACTTTGGAAATCCGGCCGACTGCGAGACCGCCTGATGACAGGATAACCCAAGTGTGATGACTGCAGCAGGGTAACACGATGAACATCAAAGATCTGCAGTCCTCAGGCACCTTGTAGTCCCCTATCAGGTTTCTTAGGGGGTGGGGGCTGAGAGTCAGGAACTACACAGGCAGCAGTGAAAGTGTCCAAAAGTGCTGCCAACACATGAAGTACTGCATACAGCTTAGGAGACTCAGTTTGTAGAACTCATATCATCTCTTTGGATGTCAGACACCTGAAGAAAGTACAGTTGTGTACCTACCATAAATGTAGATGTTAGAGTGTATTCACTGTTGCAGTCATTACTCTTGGGTTATCCTGCTGGCAGGCTACCCGTAGTCGGCCTGAATTCCAAAGTTCTGGTCCGGCGTCGGTTGCTGTCACCTCTTCCCTGACGTCAGTGCGCCAGGGGTATAAAAGATGCAGCCAACGCCATTTTCTTCAGTTTTTCTTGCCCCAGATGTCAGGTGTCCCCAAAAGGGTAAGCAAAATAGATTATCCCAATAAACATGCATGCACTAAAGTAAACATTTCCTTCATCTACGAGCAAATACACCACATAGATTGTATAGAATAGAGAAGTACAGATAAAACTCAGCAAATGAAAGGGGGATGGTGGGAGGGTAACCTGGACTGCAACAGTGAATACACTCGAATATCTACATTTATGGTAGGTACACAACTGTACTATGTTCATTACATTTCTCTGTTGCAATCATTACTCTTGGGTTGAATCCCAAAACCGAGGATGGGTGGCTGGGCTAAATAGGATTAGGAGAGGCTATGAGGCCCTGCAGAACTGCAGTAGCCAAGCCTGCTCTGGATTTAGAGTAGAGAGGTAAGTGGTAGTGCTTTGTAAAAGTGTGCACTGAACTCAAGTTGCAGCCTCTAAGATGTCTTTGGTTGGTACTCCTCTGAGGAAGGCTGCTGAAGTGGCTGCTGCTCTGGTAGAATGTGGCCTAATGCCCTTAGGCACTGATTTGCCATGCTGTGAGTAGCAGAAATGAATGCAATGGCCTATCCATTTTGAAATAAGTCTGTTTTGAGATAGCCTTTCCTTGTGATCCTGCAGCATATGTCACTAAAAGTTGCTCAGTCTTTCTGAAAGCTTTAGTTCTGTCCAAGTAGAAGCTTAGCTGTCTGTGTATGTCCAAAGAATGCAGAAGTCTCTCCCCCTTGTTCTGTGGGTTTGGATAAAATGTAGGCAAGTGAATGGTTTGATTAAGGGCCACACTGGACACCACCTTAGGCATAAATGTAGGGTTCGTCCATAGAGAAACCCTGTCTTGACGGAAAATGATAAAATGTTCCACAGCCATGAGTGCCTGTAACTCCGAGACTTGTCTTGCAGAGGTTATTGCTAGGAGCAGAGCTGTTTTCCAGGATAAGAATTTTATATCAGCTGTTGAGGCTGGCTCAAATGGAGGCAGTGTGAGTTTTTCCAAGACATAATTGAGGTCCCATGCAGGTATTGGTGCTCTCCTTGGAGGTCTTATGTTTTTGCCCCCTCTGAGGTACTGCCTTATTAAAGGATGAGAAAATATAGGTGGTTCCGTATTGTAATGGGCTGAAATGGCAGAGGCATGAATCTTAATTGATGAAAAGGAAAGGCCTTTGTCCAGCATCTCAGTTAAGTATTGTAAAATCTAAGGAATATTTGTCACAAATGTGTCAATTCCTTGTTCCTGGTTGCAAGCACAGAATCTCTTCCATTTTTCTGCATAAGATTTTCTGGTACTGAGCCTCCAAGATAACATCCATTACAGCTTTGGAGAGAGGAGTGTTCTGAATGGCTACATTATCCGCCATGCTACCAGATTAAAGGTCCTGAGTTGGCTGTGCAGGATCTGATTGTTTTGCTGGGTCAGTAAGTGAGAAGTTTGAGGCAATGTCCAGGCTGGACCTTGAGACAAGTTCTTTAGGATTGGGTACCAGTGCTGGCGTGGCCAGTCTGGGGAAATCAGTATCATTTTTGGCTTCTCTTGTCTGACCTTTAGGAGTACCTTGGGGAGGAGAGGCAGTGGAGGAAAGGCATATACTATTAGGCTTTTCCAGCTGAAGGATAGGGCATCCACTTTCCATGCTTGCTTGTGATAAATCCTCGTGCAGAATCTCTGTAGTTGGCAGTTGTGAGGGGAGGCAAATATATCTATGTTTGGGCGTCCCCATTTCCTTGTTATCATGCTGAAGACTTGTGGATCCAGTTTCCACTCCTGGGGATCCATGAAGTTTCTGCTTAGTTCATCTGCCAGAGTATTTGTTTTTCCTGGCAGGAATTGTGCTTGCAGGTGAACTTGATAAGTCAATTTTGTGTCTCATAAGATCATTGCTTGTCTGCAGAGGGGGTAGGAATGTGTACCTCCCTGCTTGTTTATGTACCACATGACCATAGTATTGCCTGTCTTTATCAGTAGATGTCCTAGATGAAGTAGATCCTTGAAAGCTGTCAGGGCATTTTGAACATCTAACATCTCTTTTTGATTGATGTGAAGATGCATCTGGTTTGCAGGCCATGTGCCCTGAATACATTGTCCTGCCATATGGGCCCCCAGGCATAATCTGATGCATCCGTTGTCCGTGTCTGTCTGGCTGTGGGTAAACTGAATGGCTGTCCCTTGTTGTGTTGCCCATCATCGAAATTCCTGTTGCAGGCAGGGAATGAGTGTAATTACTGTCTCCAGGCTGTGGCAATGCTGAGTCCAAACACTTTTTAGATACCATTGCAATTTCCTCATATGCAGTCTGGCATATGGAATTAGTAGAATGCAGGATGCCATGAAACCAAAGGCCTGCAGGATTTTCCTTGCAGATAAGTGGGTCTTTGTTGCCAATTTTTTGAAGTAAGAAGTCGGTTGTTTTTGTCTGGCGTGAGATAAGCCATCTGGGCAGTTGTATTTAAGCTTGCACCCAGGAATATTATCTCTTGAGAGGGTACTAGTTTTGATTTCTTTTCGTTTACTGTGTACTCTAGGCCAATTAGTAATCTTTTTACAAACGCCAGATGCTTTAGAAGAATGTCTTTGTTCTCTGCTTGAATTAGGCAGTCGTCTAAGTAGGGATATATATGAATTCCTCTTTGTCTGCAAAACGCAATTATTGGTGCCAGGCATTTTGTGAAGACCCTGGGCGCAGTAGATAAGCCAAAGGGCAGTGCAGAGAATTGGTAGTGCATTGAGCCAGCTATGAATCTGAGGTATCTTCTGCAAGATTGTCTGATTGGGACATACAGGTATGCCTCTTTTAGGTCCAAAGTTACGTGCCAAGCCTTCTTGCCCAGCATGGGGAGTAGCTGCTGTAGAGTCAACATCTTGAATTTTGGAACTTCCAGAAACGTATTTAGTATAGACAGGTCCAGTATTGGTCTCCAGGTTTTGTCCTTTCTGGGCACTAGAAAAAGTCTGGAGTAAAATACTTGCCCCTGCTCTTTGTTGTGGTATTTGTTGAATGGCCCTCATGTCCATGAGGGCTGTAATTTGTTTTTGTGCCTCTGCCCATTGATTGTGTGGCAGGTCTGGCATACCTTTTGACCTTGGCAGGGTGTGAAAATGGAACCTGTAGCCTTGGGACACTATGTTCAAGACCCATTTGTCTTGGGTAACCATTTGCCAATTTGATGAAAAAAGTGCTAGTTTTTCCCCTAAGGGGGCTGCCAAAAGAAAAGTGCTTGGATCTGGCAGAGGAAAGTCATTGGGACTGTTTCCTGTAAGGTTGTGATTTGTCTTCTCCGCTTTTGGAGGTAGAAGCACCCCATTGTTTAGGCCTGTATGAGCCTTGGGGCTGAGATCTGCCTCTGGGACGCCTGTACCTGCCTCTTTGTGGTCTGTCTGACACTGGAAAGAACCAATTTTTAGAAGGCCAGTTCTTGCTAAATCTGTGTGGCTGTACCTGTAAGAAATCCTTAACTGTCTGCAAGGATTTTGCTTGTTCCTCCATTTTTTTCAACACCTCTTCTGCTTTAGTACCAAAGTATCATGCTGTAATGGAGCATCTAATAATTTTGCTTTAACATGATCAGGCAGATTCTGTTCCTTTAACCAAGCATGCCTTCTAATAACATAACCTGTAACAGCGGCCCTGCAAGAGGCCTCCAGTGAATCATAACCACATTGCAAAGTATGCTTTCCCACTTGTTCAGCTGCATGCAATAAATACTGCATTTCCTTGTTCTCTGAACATTCAGTATTTGTCAACAATTTCTGTTTAAGCAGTGACATTAAATATTGCTGATAATTAAGCATATGAAACTGACAATTTAAAGCCCTTACAGCCAAGGTAGCAGAAGTGTAAACCTTTTCCCCCCATCTATCCAGAGTCCTAGAATCCCTATCAGAGGGGACAGGGTTTTTTGCAGTGGAAGCTTTGACCCCTTTGGGACCCTGAGATAAAGTTTCTGGGTCAGCAGCGGGGTTTTTATATAGGAATTTATGAGAATCCAGGAACCTGTAGTATCTGTCTGGCTTAGCAGGTGCAAGGGGTAGAGAGTCAGGGGACAGGCCGGACTCTGAAAATACATCAACTACAATGTCTAGAACAGGAGGAATAGCAAGGGGTCTGTGCTGAGAAAGTAGCAGAAAGTCTCTGAGCTTTTTCTTAGATTCAGAATAATCTTGGCTCTCCCAGTGGAAATGCTCCCTCATGGTATGCAGGGTTTCCCCAAAAGACTAATCCTCAGGAGGTGAGGCTGAAGGAATGGATTCTTCAGCATCAGAGTCCTCATAGGGAAGCATGGAATAATCCTGTTCAGAAGAGGAATCAGAGGAAATAGAAACCTGATCAGAAGAATCATACTCTGTCTCTTGCCTAGGTCTCTCATCAGGATGGGGATGGGAACCCCTGATCAAAGTAATTAGGTCTTCAGCCATTTTGAACATCTGTTTTTTAGGCATAGAAGTCTGAGTAGGAGAATGCTGTACTTGTTTGTCTTTAGAGCTGCTTTAGTCTCTGTCTTTGAAGCTGAAGATGGCTTAACATATAGTTGTGTAGGTCTGAAGACACCCTCAGAAGCCGATGCCTGCTCAGCAGCTCCGGACCCATCTGAGGGAATGATTTCCAAGTGTCCAATACCTTGAGTATCCAGAGGCCCAGTTGGCTCCATGTGGGAGTCGGAAGCGGCCTGTGGCTCTGAGGTAGCGGGCACCAGGGGCTGCGAAAGCACCTCACTGAGAACCAGTGATTGGCCTAGCGGATGCCTCGTCGATTTTGGACCTCGGATGCCTATCCTTTTCCTTGTCCTTGAGTTTTTTGTAAACTCCGGTCGTCGGCTGTTCCGACGGCATTACATAATTAAATCTTCGGCCAAAGTAATGAAATGCAAAATCGAACAGACGCTTAATAGTGCGTTGGTTAAATCTAGCACAAAACCGACAGCTAGCAACGTTGTAATCAGGGCCTAGGCAAGGAATACAGTAAGAGTGAAAATCCTTATGAGGTATTTGCTTCCCACAAGAAATACAATGTTAACTTTTTCTGACATTGGTCTGGAGCAAGAAAAAAGTTTCCCCAATGGGGTACTTAGCTTTAATGAAGACTTTGGTTTTGAAATTTGGATTTGAGAATCTCAGGAGTCGGCCGACCGGCACTTGCGAACTACTTTTGCTTCGGGCACCGTGCGGCAAGAAAGACTGAAGAAAATGGTGTTGGCTGCATCTTTTATACCCCTGGTGCACTGACGTGAGGGAAGAGGCGACAGCAACCTACGCCCGACCTAGACTTTGGAATTCTGGCTGACTGAGGGTAGCCTGCCAGCAGTATAACCCAAGAGTAATGACTGCAACAGTGAAACACGATGAACATCTGTACCAGTGGCCTTAGCCTTGTAAGAGGTATCACCTGGGTCATACATGCATTGTAAACAATGAGTTGTGTGACTGCTGAAATGGAAAAAAAAAAACAAAATTAAAGCAGATTTTCCTTACAAAAAGAAACTGCAAGCAAAACATTCCTTAAACTTCCATAATTAGTCAGAATAAACTAACATATGAGCTTGACAATTCAAAATTCTGAAAATTAAAGCTGCAGTAGCATACATTTTTCTCCCCACATAGTAATAATCTTCAAATCTTTGTCAGAAAGAATAGGATTGGAATTAATAAAATGTTTAGCAGCAGTAGGATTAACTAAAGCTATAGCTGATGGCTCAGGTTTGACATGTGTATTAAAAAAAAAAAAACTAAAAAGATTGAGAAACTTTGTACATTCCATCTGCCTTTTTAAGGGCAGCAGGCTGACTATCAGGAAGGTTATTGGCAGGGACACATCCTCCAGAGTGGACAAAACCAGAGGAATAGGTGAAGGTTATGGAAATTACTTGCGACACAACTCATAGTATTTTCTGAGGAAATGAGAAACCTTAGTGCTCTCAGACTAAAAACACTGGCACATTTTGGAAATCATCTTGAAGAAAGAAACCCCTTTCAGTGATAATCAGAAACTGAGCTCTCCTAGGAGTCTGAATCAAACAACTGAGAATACCCTGCATCTGTCTCATCTTCTTGCCCAGATTCAGAATCTCTTCAGGAAAAAAGCATCTCTCTTTCTTTTACCAGAAACCTCCTTATAAGATAATTAAATCAGCCCAAATTAAACCCTTAGCCAGACCCAGTACTCTATTCATGTCTAAGGAATATGAGAAGTACATACATTTAGCTTTCTGTTTAAGATGAAAAAAGGGGAGGCAACAGTTTTATTAATGCCAGCAGCAGCTTCCCCAAGGATGTGCACAACACTGACCATACAGGGAATTCTTCCCCATTCCCCTCCCAGTACTGACAAGAGTGGCTTGCCCTTGCCCACTGAAGAGACAGCAACAGCCACAGAGGATGTGGCTAACCTTCAGTCCATACTGGCTCTGGGTGCTACATCGGGGGATCCCGGGTAAAAGGCAAGTAGTCTGAGGTATGAGCTATGGCCACAGTAGAGTCAACCACTTGCAAATAAGTACAGTTGGGTACACTTACCATAAATGTCAATGTTAGAGTGTATTCACTGTTGCAGTCATCACACTTGGGTTATCAGCCTGCAGGTAGCCCTCAGTCTCCCTGAATACCAGAGTCTTGGGATTTCTGCGTCGGATGCTGTCACCTCTTCCATGACGCCAGGTCTTCAGGGGTATAAAACATGCAGCCGACGCCATCAGTTTTTCATGCCCCAGATGTCGGGAGCCCCCAAAATAGGAAGCAATTACATGGTGTGGAAACCTCCAGTAAAAAGTAAATACCATAGCCGTAAGATACGGCTAAAAAAGAGGACAGGCAGAAAGCATAGAAAAGTCAGGGGGTTGGAGGGAGGCTAACCAGGACTGCAACAATGAATACACTAAAACATCTACATTTATGGTAAGTGTACACAACTGTACTATGTTCTTCATGTTTCACTGCTGCAGTCATCACACTTGGGTTGATTTCCACAGCTGAGGAAGGGTGGAGGCAGTCAAGAAGTATTAGGGCTGGCTAGCAGGCCTTGTAAGACTGCTTGTGTCAAACACAGCTCTGGAATTAGAAGAGACAGGTAAGTGGTAATGCTTGGTGAAGGGGTGTACAGAACTCCAGGTTGCAGCTTCCAGGATGTCCCTGGTAGGGACTCCCCTGAGAAATGCTGTAGAGGTTGAGGTAGCCCTAGTGGAATGAGTTCTGATCCCCTGTGGGGTAGGTTTTCCATGGTGTTTGTAGCAGAAATGGATGGCGTGTGCTCTCTATTTGGAAATGGGTTGTTTTGTAATGGCCTTGTCCTCTGTCCCTGTAGCAAAGCTGACTAGCAGCTGGTCAGATTTTCTGAAAGGCTAAGTCCTATCAAGGTAGAAACTGAGCTGTCTGTGCACGTCCAAGAAGTGCAGGATCATTTCCCCTTTATTCTGAGGATTAGGGAAAAAGGTTGGTAAATGGATGGATTGGTTTAAAGCCACACTGGATACCACCTTGGGCAGAAATGCTAGGTTAGTCCTGAGGGAAATCCTGTCAACATGGAAAATAATGAAGGGTTCCACAGCCATTAGAGCCTGTAACTCAGACACTCTTTTTGCTGAAGTGATGGCTATAAGTAAGGCTGTTTTCCAAGAGAGTAATTTTAACTCTGCATTAGCAGCAGGCTCAAAAGGGGGTGTGTGTGAGCTTCTCTAGTACAAAATTAAGGTCCCAGGCAGGGGTGGGAGCTCTCCTCTGGGGTCTTAAATTGTTAGCTCCTCTCAGGAAATGTTTGATTAGAGGGTGAGAAAAGAGAGGTGGCTCAGTAGTGTAATGAGCTGAGAAGGCAGAAGCATGAATCTTAACTGATGAGAAGGATAGCCCTTTGTGGAGCAACTCTGCTAGGTAATATAGGATTTGAGGTAAGGCAGGCATGGCTGTGTCCTTTCCTTAAGACTTGCTCCAAAAACAGTATCTTTTACACTTTTCTAAATAGGATTTCCTAGTACTAGGCCTTCTGGCCTCAAAGATGATGTCTAGCACCTGTTTGCTTAGGGTTGCTGGTGGTATATTCAGGGAATAAGACAAGCTGCAAGGTTCAGGGTTTGCAGCGGAGGATGCAAAATCTGTCCCTCCTGCTGAGACAGCAGGGAGGGGGGTCTGATGTAGGTGTCAGGGTGGCACTGCTGTTAGACTGCAGAGTGGGTACCAGTGCTGGCGTGGCCAGTTTGGTGCAATAAGGATTGTCCTTGGTATGTCCTATTTGATCTTGAGTAGTACTTTTGAGAGGAGGGGCAGAGGGGGAATGTATAAAGTGAGAGGTTTTCCCATGTAAAGGATAGGGCATCCACTTTCCATGCTTGATAGTGGGGATTTCTGGCACAAAAGTTGCTCAATTGATGGTTTTGGGGGGAGGCAAAGAGGTCCACCTCTGGTGTCCCCCACCTGTGGATTAGAAGTTTGAATGAGTTGGGTTCCAGTTTTCACTCGTGTGGGTCCAGTAGATTTCTGCTTACGTCATCTGCCAGTGAATTTCATTTGCCTGGCAGGAATTGAGCTTGCAGGTGCACTTGGTTGCTCAAGGGTGTGTTCCATAGGGCCATGGCTAACCTTCAGAGTGGGTAGGAGTGAGTTCCCCTCTGCTTATAACTGTGGTGTTGTCTGTCAAGAGTTGCCCTGGAAGGATAAGGTATTTGAAGGATGTCAGAGCATTCTGTACAGCTAACATTTCTTTTTGATTGATATGCAAGTGAATTTGTCCTGGGCTCCATTTGCCTTGAATGCATTTGCCTGCCATGTGAGCCGCCCATGCATAGTCTGATGAATCTGTTGTCTGGGTTTGGGCGGTGAGGGGTTGAGTGAAAAGGAGTCCCTTGTTGCGCTTGCAAGCCTCTGAACACCTCTGATCCTCTGCTCCGACTAAGCCTATTTACAAGATGGAAGACTTCTGGTTGGCTAGTGGCTAGGTAGGTATCCCATGGTGCACCAGTAAATCTTGTTTGCTGCTGACCAGAAGAAATAACAACATACAGAAAGAAGCCAATACTAAAAGGTCTCCATAAATTAAATTAATATTTTTCTGTCTCCAGGTACTTCCAGGATGGGGGCAGGAGGGTGGGTTCGTAAAAATGAAGGGTGAGATGGAATGTTATGGTAAGTACTTAACTTCCTTATGTTCTGTAGTCCCATCTCACCTTCATTCTTTACATATGGGACAGCGTCCCTAGCGCCTTATTCTTGGGTGGCTCAAGGAAAAGTACTCCTGAGTACTGTGGAACCAAAAGATGCTCTACTCCTGGAGGCTAAATCCAATTTGTAATGAGTAATAAAAGTGTGAGGGGTAGCCACGTTAACAGCTGCACAAATATTATCAAGTGGGACCATGGCTTGAAAGGCTGCAGAGGTAGACTGAGATCTGGTAGAATGAGCCTTGATTTTAAAGGGTTAAGGTTTACCCTCAGAATTGTAAACAAAAGCTATACAGCTAGAAATCCAGTTAGAGAGAGTCACTTTGGAAACTGGTAAGCCCAACCTGGATTCGGAAAAGAAAATGAATAATTCATCTGATTTTCTGATGTCTTTAATCCGGTGCAAATAAAAATGTAATTGTCTATGGACATCCAGCTGGTGAAACCTGTACTCAGCTGTGTTGGAGAGATTTGGAAAGAAAACCTTAAGTTCTATGGACTGATTCAAAGTGTCATGGGAGCAGACTTTGGGGACAAAGGAGGGATTCGTAACGAAGGGACACCCTGTCTTTGTAAAAATCATATAAGGTGGTTTTAACAGACAAAGCTTGCAATTCTGACACCCGTCTGGCAGACGTGATAGCCACCAAAAACAGTGTCTTCCACGACAAAAATTTCAAAGAGGATGAATGAGAAGGCTAAAAGGGCAGAGATGTTAATTTAGACAACACAAAATTTAAATCCCATGAGGCCACATGAACAGGTGGTCAAAGTGGCACCTTTAAAGAAGGTTTTGCACAGTTTGTGAGACATCAAGTTAGAATCTGGGAAACCCAGAGGAAAATCTGAAATCGTTGCCAATTGAACTCCGATAGTGGCAGCCGCAGATCCTTGGTGAAAAACTTCAGAAAGAAATTCCAAAAACACTGCAATGGAGGCAGTGTAGGGGTCAACATCCATTTTCTCAATCCAAAGAAAGAATCTTTTCCATTTACTGGAATATAGTTTCCTAGTGGAAGGTTTATGAGAAGACGTAAGGATATGAGTCACGGAAGGCGAGAACTCGTGAAGCCTGACTAGGGATGGAAATGGAGCAGCCACGTTGTCAAATTGAGGATGTGTAAGGAGGAGTGAAGCAAACCTGACATGCGAGTCAACTGGTCTGGAACTGGGTCCAGAATCCAAGGATCATCCAGGAGAAGAGGCCAGCGAAAGGGGAACCAAACCTGACAAGGCCAGTAAGGAGCAATGAGGATCAGTTTGCTTCCAAGCCATTTCGCTTTCTGAATCACCTTGGGAATGAGAGGAAAGGGAGGAAAAGCATACCAGAGACCCAGGGGCCAATCGTGAACAAGTGCATCTCTGGGTGACTCGCCCAAAGGGGGGGATGAGGTAAAAGTAGCTGCTGCATTTGGCAATGACTGGGTTGGCAAAGAGATTGCAAGGCTGTCCCCACCTGCGGAAAATCTGCTCCGCTGTTTCCTGTTTCAGAGACCACTCATGAGGCATCAGGATCACCTGGCTGAGCTTGTCGGCTATCACGTTGGTCGTCCCTGGAATGTGCGTTGCCACCAGAAAATGCTGGGAAGACATCGCCCATTTCCAAACTCGCATGGCCTCTCGACAGAGTGGGTAAGATATGGTTCCGCCCTGTTTGTTGATATACCATACTATCGACATGTTGTCTGACTGTATTGCAATAGTCCCTAGAGGAAGGTGGTCATGAAGTGCTTGCAATGCCAGGAGCGCCGCCCTCATCTCTAGAACGTTGATATGCAGTTGAGCCTCGTGATCTTGCCATGTGTGCCTTGGACAGTCCTGTCTAGATAATGCCCCCCCCCACCCTATCTGTGAAGCATCCGTGGTCACAGTGGCAACGGGTTGGCGAGGAACAAATGTAGCGCCCGTGGTCAGTTGACTGGGTAAGGTCATTCTTGCAAGTATCTGTCAGCAGAATGTGATGGGATAATGGAAGGTGCTGAAAGGACCACTAGGATGACAGAAGCCACTTGAAGAATTCTCATGTGTAACTTGGCTAGTGGCACTAATAGTATGGTGGAAGCAATGGTCACAAGGAGCTGCAAAACAATCTTGGCTTTGACCCTTCGTAAGGGAAGAAGACGCTGAATTTGAAGAACCAGGTTCTGTGTCCTTTCAGCAGGAAGACGAGCCACCATGTTTACTGTGTCGATCTCTGCACCTACAAAAATCACAGATTGAGAGGGCAATAAGGCAGATTTTTCCCAATTTATAGAGATTCCCAGCTGGGCACAAAGCTGAATAGTAGCGTCCCTGCCCCGAGAGTAGTAGATGCCTGGTGGGGGCGGTCAGGAGCCAGTCGTCCAAATACAGAAACACCTGGAATCCTCGACGTCTCAGGTGAGCTGTCACTACTGCCATACATTTGAACACCCTGGGGGCTGTGGTGAGACCAAAGGGCAGAGCACGGAACTGGTAGTGACTGGCTCGAAGCCGGAAGCGTAGATGACTCCTTGACGCCCTGTCCATTTTTATGTGGTAGTAGGCATCTTGGAGATCTTTTGAGCACATCCAACTGTCTTTCCCTAACAACGGGGGTATAGACTGCATTGTTACCATCCAGAATTTGCCCTTCTTTACTGATTCATTCAATCTGCTGAGGTCCAGAATGGGCCTCCAGTCCCCTGTACGTTTTGGTACTAAAGAATCTGGAGAAAGTTCCGGATCCTATCTGGTCTGCTGGGACAGTTTGGATGACTCTTTTTGACAGAAACTTGTTCATCTCCACAGTTGCCTGATCCCTGTGACTGGGTGGAACATATGGGATCTTTCTGGGAACAAAGGGTGGAAGAGAAAAGGGTATGACAACCTCTGGTAATAATTCTTTGTACCCAATTGTCTTGAGTGATACTTAGCCAGGCTTCTGGATACAAAAAAAATGCGACTCCTGACCGGCCCCAGAAAAGCACAATCGGGCCCCACATCAGGAGCACTGTTAAGGCCAGCCCCAAAAGGAATCACGACCTCCCTTGTTTTGCGGACCGCCCCTGCCTCTAGAGCGACGTCTACTGTTTCCTCCCTGAAGGAGTCACCCTGTGCCTCCTGCAAAAATCTCTGGGACTTCCTGAACCACATCTTACCGCCCCCTGACCCTTAGGGTATGGTCTACAGGGAACAGTGAAACATACTCCCATGGCAGTGTGCGTTTTTCCTTCTTGCTCACACCAGGTGAGAGTGTCCTTTACCTTGGATCCAAACAATGAGGAACCGAAGGGGGCGTTGGTAAAGGTAGACAAACAGTTCTGCAAAGTTACACAAACGTATCCAGGAATGACGCCTCAGGGAAATTCCTGAACCCGCTGCTCTACTCCCTCCATCGGCCGCATATAAAATAAGCTACATGGAAGAGTTAATGATAGAGTTCAAGGTGGACAACTGGGCAGAAATCCTGTCAGGGACTCTCTCAGTACATGTACCTTGCAAAGAGTCTCCTAACTCTTTAAGGAGATCTCTCTGAAGCCTCGTAAAAGCGAGTAAGGTAATTTAGTGATCTAAGGTTAAATGCCGCTGAAGAAAAGATACACTTCCCGTATCTGTCCATCAATCAAGACTCCTTATTCGGCGGATGAAAAGAAGTCTCAGCTAGCTCCTTCTTAGTGGCTACCGCCAACACCACCATGGCATCTACAGGCACACCTTTAGATAAAAAGTCTTTTCCTGGAGGGGAGAAAGGAACTTGTTTGGTCTCCTGGGGACTAGTTCCATGGCATCAGGATTATCCCACACCTTCCGACTAACTAAATCCATCAGTTCGAAGGATGGAGACACCCAAGAGGCAGAAGGTTGAGACCCGAAAGCCTTCACAGACTCATCAGAAGGGGCGACAGTGGGCCAGCTGCACCTCTGTTAAAGGATCTCCAGAATGTCTACCAAGGAGACATCAGAGGATGACTTGGGGGACCCTTCCGACTCCTCAAGGTCAGTGTCAGATGTCAAAGACTCATCCTGGGAGTTGACATGCTTCCTCTTACAAGTCCTCTTCCGTAAAGATGCCTCAGAAGGACATTCCGGGGAGGTCTCGGAAGAGTGGGGGACACAAGCCAGTGGCTTCTGAGGCTGGGGGTCTCTGCTGCTGCTGGAGGGAGTAGGAGCTGATACAGAAGTAGGTGCTATAGGGGTAAGAGTGCCGGTACCTCTGGTAGGAGCTGACGATCGGGACAGCACGCTCCTCATCTCGAATGCCGACTTCTCCGGCTCCAGGGAGACCAAGGATGCCGTCGGCGCCAGAGCCATTGGCTCCAAGATAGATGCAGGGTCCGAAACTCACCCTAGCCGATGTGCCGAGAGGAAGACTCTGAACCGAAGAAGTTTGGTTCCAAGCATCCTTGTCGGGGCCGACTGGAGTGCTTTGGCCCCTGGACATTACGGAAGGCACCGAAAGTGTTGGAGCAGAACTCGGCTCCAAAATAGCCACAAGGGCAGCTGGAGCCGAAGGTTCCACTGGTGGTACCAAGCCCTCCAGCTCCGAAAGACCAGCATGGCTCGGAGGAGGAATGAACAGAGAGGGTTGAATTGGTTCGAGTGGCTCCGGAGCCGACTAGGTCAGAGTCAACAATTTAGGCAAAGCAGACTACTTCAAAAGTCTCAGCACTACCCTCTCCACATCTTCTTCCGATAAACTCCTGAAGACCTGGATGACATAGTAGGAGATCAAGATCTTGGAGGTACAGGAGACTTCAACGACAAGGAGGCCGGTACAGGGTCCATAGACCAGCTCCGAGAAGCAGTCTCAATAGTCTCAGTGGTCGGCTCTGGAATACTTGGAACCGACCCTGCAAAAATACCGCTCTCAGTCGGCTCCGAGGTCTGTGGAGCCGATGAGACAGTTTTTGAAACTAAGTGGTGGCTCCAAGACACCAGCTGGGGCCAGGGAGGGCCTCTTAGAAGATTCTGACTTTCTCTTGGTAGATGTAGAGGATGATGAGGAACTAGAAAAATCTTCCTCGAAGGAAGGTTTAAGAAGACCTTTTAGGATGAGCTTGTTCTTCCTTTCTTGTAACACCCTAGGACTAAATGCATGACAAAATAAACAGGTCTCCTGTAAATGGATGGCCCCTAAACAGTAAATGCAGATACCGTGACCATCCATTATGGACATTTTTTGAGAGCACTTAACACATTTCTTAAAACCGGATGGCTTATGATCCTTACTCTCTTTAGACATTCTACTGTATACAACACATGCACACAGAGAAAGGGGACAACGATGACTATGTCCTCTAATTTAAACGGGCCTAGTCCTGCAGGAAGAAAAAGACACCACGAGGACTAGGTCCTCGAAGTTAAATGGGCCTAGCCCGGGCAAAGAAGAGATAGGGTCTTCTAACTGAAACAGACCCAAAAGTTAGAGAAAGTAAGAAATATCACACGCACAACAGGAACAGTAAGGAGCAAGAATTCACAACTTCAGGCTTATGTCAAGCGCAAACAGAACGTAGCTCTGTTAACAATATTCGCAATCCAACGATGGTAACAAGCAGCTAATTACGCTAAATAACAAGCGGAAAACCGCCATAAACTATCAACACACAGAAAAATAGTGCGCAAAAGGCACCTACGCTAATCCAATCTAGAAAACCCGTACACAGGATACATATGAAGTAAGAAAAGGCCAAAAATTGCATCAAAAGGCGCAAGTAAAAGCTAACAACTCTAATAACCACTACAATAACTACACCAACTGATAACTATAAGCAGTAACAGTTTTAACTATATTAAACTATTTTAAACTAAACAGTCAAGAAAATTTAGTAAAAGTGGAAATAAATGCAATCACTTACCTAAGCCAAAAAGAAGCACAACAGAACTCGTCGACACGGCAAACGAGATCTGGAGATTGTACTGGTGCACCATGGGATCCCTACCTAGCCATAAGCCAACCAGAAGTCTTCCAGCTTGTAAACAGGCCAAGTTGGAGCCGAGGAGCAGCTCCGATCCCATATGTAAAGAATGACGGTGAGATAGGACTACAGAACATTTAGTGTTTCGCGGTCCTGAGAATGTTGACACCAAAGACTTTAAGTACCACTGAAGTTTCCTCATATGCAGTCTTGCATATGGAATTAGTAGAATGCATGAGGCCATGAACCCTAGGGCTTGCAGTATTTTTCTTGCAGATAACTGGGTTTTGGTGGCCATTAGTTTGAAGTAGTTTGTCAAATAAACCTGTTTTTTGGACTGAGGAATGCCATCTGGGAAGTTGTGTTCAAGCTTGCTCCCAGGAATACAATCTTTTGGCTGGGCACCAGATGTGACTTATTTTCATTGAAGGTGTACCCCAGAGAAGTTAGAAGTCTCTTTACAAATGCCAGGTGCTGAAGTAGCAATTCCTGACTGTCTTCCTGAATCAGGCAATCGTCCAAGTATGGGTACATTTGAATATTTCTCTGCCTGCAGTATGTAATGGCTGGAGCCAGGCACTTTGTGAATACCCTGGGCGCAGTAGAGAAGTCAAAGGAAGTGCAGAGAACTGATAGTGCATACAGCCTGCCCTAAAACGTAAATATTTCCTGCAAGATTCCCTTATGGGGATGTGCAGATAAGCTTCTTTTAAGTCTAGGGTGACCAGCCAGGCGTCCTTGGCTAGCATAGGAAGCAGCTGCTGGAGTGTAAGCATTTTGAATTTTGGGACCACCAGGAAGGTGGTGAGAATGGACAGATCCAGAACAGAGCGCCAAGAGATCTCTTTTCTGGCCACCAGGAACAGTCTGGAGTAGAAACCCTGTCCCCTTTGCTCTATTGGAACAGGTTGAATAGCCCTGATACTGAAAAGAGAAAGTACTTGCTTTTGAGCCTCTGCCCACTGGTTTGGAGGAAGGTCTGGCAACCCGCTTGGGGTTGGCAGTGAGTGGAAGTAGAATCTGTATCCCTGGGATACAATGTTTAGGACCCATCGGTCCTGGGTAATGGACATCCAGTTTTTTGCACGCAGGGCAAATTTTCCTCATAGGGGAGTAAATACTTGGGCATGGCTGGGAAGGATGATAGACAAGTCATTGTGAACTTTTTCCATAAGGTGGGGGGGTTACCACTCCCTGTTTATGAGGTGGGAGCACTCGATTGTTTAGATCTCTGCATAACCTGAGACTGTAGTCTTGGTGGTCTGTTGCACCTGGGTTTGGACCGAGAAGGCCTGGGAGGGACTGGAAAGGATGAGTTTTTAGAAAGCCAATGCCTACTGAATCTAGGTGGCTGTAGCTGTAAGAAATCTTTAACTGCTTGCATAGATTTAGCTTTTTCCTCCATCTTTTTAAAAACTGCTACTGCTTTTGTGACAAACAAACGTTCCTGGTTTAATGGAGCATCTAGTACTTTTGCTTTGACATGGTCTGGCAAGATTTGTTCCTTCAGCCAAGCATGCCTTCTCAGTACAGACCCAGTGACAGCAGCCCTGCAAGATGCTTCTAAGGCATCAAAACCTCATTGCAAAGTATGTTTACTAACTTGGTTTGGAGAATGCATTAACTCTTGTAAATCTTTAAATACAGAACCACGAAACACCAGAGCACTCCAAGGCTGTAGGAGCTGACAAAAAACAACACTATATCCAAAACAACTTAATGTAGATGAAGTCTGACGACTGCAGTAACGATTCAAAAATAATCCAAGAAATCTTTATTGGTCTGCAAGTAGAAGGAAGGTTAGCGCTTTCACCCTGATAGGCTTCCTCAGACGTTTCACTTAGAAAATATTTTAAGACATACATTTATACTAATCTACCAATGACATCACTTCCTAGATTAACCAATTAACAATATTTTAAGACATACATTTATACTAATCTACCAATGACATCACTTCCTAGATTAACCAATTAACAAATACAGCTAATGAATAATGAATATAAAATCACTAATTTTTAACATTTCTATATAAAAACTTATGATAAATTACATACAAACATAAGAAATATAAAAAACTATAAACAAATCACATATAAAAAATATATATTTGCAATAACTTAATGAAACTGAAATAACTGCAAAATAGCGTTGTGCAATTTCATCTGACCATCAACCTCCTACTTTTAAGAATAGGTTTTATAGACACCGTCATTGAGACCTGGTTTCTGGTCAGCTCTTACACGTATAATCCATCTAACCTCTGTCATTTCAGTATAGTTCCTCACGTCTCCCCCTCTAAGATTCATGCAATACCCGAAATCTAAAACTATGTAGTTCATTGGTGTGTGACATATGTTTGGACAGAGCATTATTGGGGGATCGAATGCGAATATTATAAAGATGTTCCCTGATCCTATCCCGTAGGCATCTGTCCCTCTTACCTACATAGAACGCATTACATGTGACACACTTAGCTAAATAAACTACATGCTTTGTATCACAAGTAGCTGTAGTCTTGAATCTAAACTTTTTCATTGTAACGGAGTGTATGAAAAATGGATCACTAGATATAAACTCGCAATAGTTAAATCTATTACATGATCTAGTACCTTCAAATAAAAGATCATTTGGTATAGGAATGGGACCCTTAGAATAACAACAATCTTCATAAATTAAGTTTGTTCCTATATACAAACTATGGTTTGGAAACAACAATTTCCTTCAGCTGTGGGTCTACCATTAAAACTCCCCAATTTTTATGGAAGACATCGCTGATATTTGCAATGTCTTGTATATAATTCATGGAGATTTTGACCATAGAATTACTAAACTGATTTGTCTGTGGGGGCCCTTCATTCATTCTCCTATCTGAAAAATAGGGACAGGCAGTACTTTCTCTCAACAAATGAATCCCCTCAAACCCTGTGGTGATTTCTGATAAACTTTAAGATCTGTCCAATAACCTCTCATGTAAACAAACCATCTCATTGCCCCCTTATAATGTTGTTAAACACAAACTTGGGATGCATACTTTTCTCTATGGAGAAGTGAATTTTTATCCTGTTATAAATATATAAATATAAAAGTATATATGACAGTGTTAGATATATAGATATATACATACACCCATACATCCCTAGTGTGTGTGTGCAGGATTTGCTGCATGTATTTTACATATTTGTAGGACACCAACATAAAGTAAATAAATAGTTGCATGTCATTTGTTTTTGACAGCAAAAGAAATTACTGAATGTTTTTCATATTTGCTGTGGTACCTACTATGTGCATGATTTGGCCCAGGAAGAGCTACAACAGTCTAAGTTTGCACCAGTACCAGAGTGTGGCAAATTTTGGGGTTCACATGTTTACACAAATGTGCGCATGAGACATGTATGTTATACTACAAAACATGTGTGTGTCTGTGTACGCGAGTGAGGATGCATGTATATCTATACATACATGTGAGTGTTTGTATAATCCACATTTAAGCACACACAGAAGCCCATGTACAGTATGTTCACAATACATAGTAACAAGTCTTAGAAATCAAAATGTGTGTGTGCGCAATTTACATAAAATGTTATATTTCTAGTACAGAGTATTACATCATGTTCTCAACATCTACATGTATATATTATTTACTGATGTATCATATGTAAATATATACATTTAGAAACAGTGCAATGTGTGATATATATATATATATATATATACACACACAAACCTACATACGCATATATACATATATAAAAATAATTATATATATATATATATATATATATATATATATATACATACACACACATACACACACGGGATCTCAGAGTTGGTATATTTAAGTTCTGGGGGGGTGCATGGGGGCGCGGCCCCCTGCTAGCAGTGTAAAGGTAAGTTTTTGTTGTGTTTTTTTTTTTCTTTTTTTTTTACTCCACGGTCGATATTTCAAATGTCGATCATATGGTCTTAGACATTCTGCAATGTCAACCATGTGAAGTAGATCCATATATATATATATATATATATATATATATATATATATATATATATATATATATATATATACACACACAAACATGTATATACATACACACAGATAAATACATATTATACATAAAAATTTATTTAGATTTGTTTACTGGGACAGTCCACTGCGCCGTAGAGAGCCCATTTTCAGTGGAGGCCCAGGGAGAAAAGCTCCATGAATAACAGGTACACACAGTATACATGTAGTGAGAAGTACAATGCATTGAATACAATTCAATAGAATATACAGTAAAGTAACACACATACTAATATTTCAAGCATGGGCATAAATGCCCTTCTAGCCTGTCAATATATCAAAACACTTTTTCCCATAATAAGTTTTCAGGCTGTTCTTAAAAATACCTAAACTAGTACTTGATTTACTGTAATCTGGTAGTCTGTGACCATACATCAGCTATGCTGTCACAGAAAGTACAGTTTTGTACCTACCATAAATGTAGATGTTCGAGTGTTCACCCTGCTGCAGTCATCACACTTGGGGTTATCCTGCCATCAGGCAGTCCCGCAGTCGGCCCGAATTCCAAAGTCTTGGTCCGGAGTCAGTTGCTGTCGCTTCTTCCCTGACGTCAGTGCGTCAGGGGTATACAAGAGGCATCCGACGCCATTTTCTTCAGTTTTTCTTGCCCCAGATGTCAGGTGCCCCCAAAAGGTAGGCAGAAAATAAATAAATATATATATATATATATATATATATATATATATATATATATATATATATATATATATATACACACACACATATGGCTATATAAAAATAAAACAAAACCCTTAGGTACAAGCAAATACACCACAGAGGTAGTATAGGATAAAGTGGTAGAAATAAGTTCAGCTAGTTCAGAGGAGATGGAGGGAGGGTAACCTGGACAGCAGCAAGGTGAACACTTGAGCATCTACATTTATGGTAGGTACAAAACTGTACTATGTTCATCGTGTTACCCTGCTGCAGTCATCACACTTGGGTTGAATCCCAAAGCTAAGGAGGGGAGGTGGAGTCAAACAGGGTTAGAAGAGGCTAGTAGGCCCTGCAAAACTGCAGTGGCAAAACCAGCTCTAGTCTTAGAGTAAAGAGGTAAGTGATAGTGTTTGGTGAAGGTGTGCACTGAACTCCAAGTAGCAGCTTCCAGAATATCCTTGGTTGGCACTCCCCTGAGAAAGGCTGCTGATGTAGCTGTAGCCCTGGTGGAGTGGGACCTAATGTTAGCAGGTACTGGTTTCCCATGATATGTGTAGCAGAAACGTATGCAATGCCCTATCCATTTAGAAATGGTCTGTTTTGAGATAGCTTTTCCTTGTGATCCTGTAGCATAGGCTACAAAGAGCTGGTCAGTTTTTCTGAAAGCCTTAGTTTTATCCAAGTAGTAACGTAATTGCCTGTGAATGTCCAAAGAGTGCAGGAGTCTTTCTCCTTTGTTCTGTGGATTTGGGAAGAAGGTGGGCAAGTGAATGGTTTGGTTTAGGGCCACACTGGATACCACCTTGGGCATAAAGGAAGGATTAGTTCATAGAGAAACTCTGTCTTGATGAAAAATGAGGAAAGGTTCCACTGCCACTAGTGCCTGTAGTTCTGAGACTCTTCTAGCTGAGGCTATTGCTAGAAGTACGGCAGTTTTCCATGAAAGAAATTTTAAATCAGTTGAAAAAGCTGGTTCAAAGGGCGGCAGTGTAAGCTTTTCCAGGACAAAGTTGAGATCCCAAGTAGGTGTTGGAGCTCTCCTTGGCGGTCTTAAGTTCTTAGCCCCTCTGAGGTACTGTCTTAGGAGTGGATGTGAAAATAAAGGAGGATCTGTGCTGTAATGAGCTGAAATTGCTGAGGCGTGGATCTTAATAGATGAGAAGGAAAGTCCTTTGTGTAACATCTCAGTTAAATATTGTAGAATCTGAGGCATGTTCGGCTCCAGGGGATTTAGGCCTTTAGCCTGGTTCCAGGAGCAAAATCTTTTCCATTTGTCTAAATAGGTTTTCCTGGTGCTGGGCCTCCTGGCCTCCAGTATGACATCCATAACAGCTTTGGATAAAGGTGTTGGCTGGTTGTTTAGGTAATTTGCCATTAAGCCAGGTTTAAAGTCTTGAGCTGGCTGTGTAGAATCAGATTGCCTCGCTGGGTGAGCAGGTGAGGTATTTGTGGCAAAATCCATGGTGGGTCCTGGGCCATAGTCCTTAAAATTGGATACCAATGTTGGCGTGGCCAATCTGGTGCAACGAGAATCATTTGTGGCCTCTCTAATCTGACTTTCAGCAGTACCTTTGCTAGAAGAGGCAGTGGAGGGAAGGCATAGACTGTTAATGTTTTCCAACTGAATGAGAGAGCGTCCACTTTCCAAGCTAGTGGATGGAAGGTCCTTGTGCAAAATTTTTGAAGTTAGTGGTTGTGGGGGCTTGCAAACAGATCTATGTCTGGGCGTCCCCATTTTTGAGCTATCATTGCAAATACTTGTGGATCTAGTTTCCATTCGTGTGGATCCATGATGTTTCTGCTTAGGTCGTCTGCCAATGTGTTTTTCTTTCCTGGCAGGAATTGTGCTTGTAATTGAAGCTGGTAAGACAGTGCAGTGTTCCACAAGGTCATTGCTTGGCAGCATAGAGGGTAGGGATGTGTGCCCCCTTGCTTGTTTATGTACCACATAACTGTGGTGTCTGTCCTTATTAGTAGTTGTCCTGGGTGCAGAAGGTCCTTGAAAGCTGTTAGGGCATTCTGTACTGCTAGCATTTCTTTTTGATTGATATGCAGGTGTCTCTGATCTGTAGTCCATTTGCCCTGAATGCACTGTCCTGCCATGTGTGCTCCCCAGGCATAGTCCGATGCATCTGTTGTCATAGTTTGCCTGGTTGTGGGCAAGGTGAAAGGCTGACCCTTGTTGAGGTGACATGCCTGTGCCCACCATAGAAACTCCTGTTGAAGGCAGGGAATAAGTGGAATCATTGTTTCCAAGCTGTGGCTGTGCTGAGTCCATATGCTTTTCAGGTACCATTGTAATTTCCTCATATGCAGTTTTGCAAATGGTATTAGAATGCAAGATGCCATGAATCCCAAGGCCTGAAGATTTTTTCTTGCAGGGAGTTGCGTCTTTGTTGCCATTATTTTGAAATATTGAGACAGTTGTCTTTGTTTGTCTGGCGTGAGATATGCCATCTGGGCCGTTGTATTCAAGCTGGCACCCAGGAATGTTATGTTTTGTGAGGGCACTAGTTTTGATTTCTTTTCATTTACTGTGTACCCTAGGCAACTTAGAAGGTGTTTCACAAATGCCAGATGCTGTAAAAGAATGTCCTTGCTTTCTGCTTGAATAAGGCAGTCGTCCAGGTATGGGTATATTTGAATTCCTCTTTGTCTGCAGTATGCAATTACTGGTGCCAGGCATTTTGTGAAGACCCTGGGCGCAGTAGATAAGCCAAAGGGCAGCTCAGAGAACTGATAATGTGTTGAACCTGCAATGAAGCGGAGGTATCTTATGCAATTTTGTCTGATAAGGAGGCATACCTGCATGTCCCTGAGGTCCAAAGTGACTAGCCAAGCATTCTTGGCCAGCATGGGAAGAAGCTGCTGAAGTGTTAGCGTCCTGAATTTTGGTACTTGCAGATAGGTGTTCAGAATTGAAACATCCAGAATGGGTCTCCATGCTTTGTCCTTTCTTGGAACTAGGAAGACTCTTGAGTAAAATCCTTGTCTCTGCTCCTGTGTAGGTACCTGTTGAATGTCTCTCATGTTCATGAGAGCTGCAATTTGTTTTTGTGCCTCTGCCCACTGATTTGGTGGCAGGTTTGGCATTCCTTTGATCCTTGGTAAGGTATGAAAGTGGAATCTGTATCCTTGAGAGACAATGTTTAGAACCCATTTGTTTTTTGCGATGATGTGCCAGTTGTCTGCAAAAAAATGCTAGTTTTCCTCCCAAGGGTGTTGCCAGGAGAGATTTGCTTGGTAGTTTGAGGATAGAGTCATTGTGTCTGCCTTCTGTTAGCTTGGGGCCTGTCTTCTCCTCCTTTCTGGGTAGCAGAACCCCATTGGTGAGGTTTGTAAGGGCCCTGTGACTGACCTCTGCCCCTTGGGCATCTGTATTTGCCCCTCTGTGATCTGTCTGAAGCTGGAAAGGACCAATTTTTTGTTGGCCAATTTCTGCTGAAGCGAGGGGGTTGTACCTGTAAGAAATCCTTGACCGTTAGCATAGATTTAGCCTTATCCTCCATTTTCTTTAAAACCTCTTCTGCTTTGACACCAAATAATACATCCTGTTGTAAAGGTGCATCTAATAATTTTGCTTTAACATGGTTTTAACCAAGGATGTCTACGAATGACTGAGCCAGTAACAGCTGCTCTACAGGAAGCTTCCAGTTAATCAAATCCGCATTGTAAAGTATGCTTGCCCACCTGTTCAGATGCATGCAACAGATCCTGCATTTCCTTGAACTCAGGCTGTTCTGAGTGTGTGCTCATTTTTTGTTCTAACTGAGACATCAGGAATTGTTGATATTTCAACATGTGAAACTGGCAATTTAATGCTCTCATAGCCAGAGTTGCAGAGGTGTATATTTTCTTTCCCCATCTATCTAGGGCTCTGGAATCTCTTTCAGAGGGCACAGGATTTTTAGCCATAGAAACCTTTGCTCCCTTTGGACCCTGGGAAATGGTTTCTGGGTCAGCTACAGGGCTTTTATAAAGGAATTTGTGAGAGTCAGGTACTCTGTAGTATCTGTCTGGTTTGGCTGGAGCAGGAGGTAGAGAGTCTGGATTTAAACTAGACTCCAAGTAGACATCATCCACAATATCTAAAACAGGAACAACAGCAAGTGGTCTGTGCTGGGGTAATAGAAGGAACTCTCGGAGTCTTTTCTTAGAATCTGAGTAATCCTGGCCTTCCCAGTGGAAATGTTCCCTCATGGTATGTAATGTTTCCCCAAAGGAGTAGTCTTCAGGGGGAGATGCTGAGGGAATAGAGTCTTCAGCATGAGAATCCTCATAAGGTGGAAAAGTGTAATCCTGTTCTTCAGAAGAATCTGAGGAGAGAGAAACCTGGTCAGAGGATGCATAATCCTCCTCTTGTCTTGGTCTTTTATCAGGAGGGGGATGGGAACCTCTAATAAGGGTAATTAAATCTTCAGCCATCTTAAGCATCTGTTTCTTAGGCATGGGGCCTTGACCTGTTCACTGATGAACAGTTTTCTTAGGTTTTAAAGGAGTTTTAAGTTTAGCATAAGATTTAATGGCGAGTGTAGTCGGTCTGAAGACACCTTCTGCAACCGAAGGAGTTTCCTCTGCACCGGTGTCTAAAACTGCTCCGGTGTCAGTAGATGGCTGCGTCGGCCTAGTAGACTCCGCTTGGGAGTCGGCAGCTGTGTGGGTTTCCAGCTCTGCGGTCGTCAGGGGCTGCGTAGGCACCTCAATGAAAACCGGAGAACCGGCAACAGGCCCAGCTGAGGCCTTGGGGTCTGGCTTATTCCTAGGCTGCCTGTCCTTATCCTTGCGTTTTTTAAGAATTGCGGTCGTCGGCTGCTCCGACGGCATGATATAATTGAATTTCCTACCAAAATAATGCTGTGCAAAGTCAAAATGGCGTTTGATAGTGCGTTTATTAAACCTAGCGCAAAACCGACAACCTGTGACGTCGTGGTCTGGGCCTAGGCAAGGAATACAATAGTTAACAATGCAACAAGAAATGCAATTGTTAACTTTTTCTGACATCGGACTGAAGCAAGAAAATGTTCCCCAACGGGGTACTTAGCTTTATTGAAGACTTCGGACTGAAATTCAAATCGAAAATCTCAGTTGTCGGCCGGCACTTGCGAACTGCTTCTGCTTCGGGCACCGCGCGGCAAGAAAGACTGAAGAAAATGGCGTCGGATGCCTCTTATATACCCCTGATGCACTGACGTCAGGGAAGAAGCGACAGCAACCGACGCTGGACCAAGACTTTGGAATTTGGGCCGACTGCGGGACCGCCTGACGGCAGGATAACCCCAAGTGTGATGACTGCAGCAGGGTAACACGAACATCCAATCAGTGCTCTTCTCACTCCTATACAATCTTCTACATAGGTTGTCTGATGATTCTCTAGTACTTTTTGATAACCCCAAACATTCCCAAAGGTAGCGGTCTCTAAATGCCCTATATGCTTGAATTAAGATCTCTTAGACATCTGTAAGAGACACTGTACAAGTTCAAATATTTTAGTCTTTCATAATAACAAATTTTCACATCCATGGTGCCCTTGGTACATTTCCGCTGTACTCTTCTCGGTTTACTTATGCTTTTTTTCTTATAGGGTTTCCATATCGTTATTCCATACTCAAGTTAGGGTCTAATGTAACGAACAAATAATGACTTCATTATTTTTAATTTCCTAGACCTTATGACTCTCTTTATACAACCTATATTTCTGTAACTATCATTAACCAATTGGATGATATGATTAGAAAAACCCATAGCGGAATATACCCATACACCCAGGTCCTTAAATGAGTCTACAGTTTCAATCACTGTGTGCTGTATTAAATATTCACCTTTCAATTTGCGTTTCCCCAAATCTCATATACTTAGTTTTTGATGTATTTATCAGCATATTATTCTACCGTGCCCAAATGGTCAATTTAATCAAGTTATTTTGCAGACATGCCTTATCTCTAACATGTTTACCCAATTTCAGGTCTGCATATAGACAGTATAACACCTCAGATGAACAAGTTATGTTTGAAAGATACAATCTAAATAAGAACGGGCCTAGAACAAAGCCCTGTGGGACACCCTGATGGTAAAGGATTTCACCTGTCCAGTTGCTGTATGATACTTGCCATGTGCTATTTGTAAGCCATGCAGCTATCCATCTTATCAAGAGTAAATCAACACCTGGTTATTTTATTATTTATTTATTTTATTTTACATTTGTTAACTGGGGGTGTCTAAGACGAAAAGGCCCTTTTTCAGCAGAGGCCCGGGGAGAAAAGCTCCACATAGAAAAATTACAGATACATTTAGATATTTAGACATGATCAATATACACACAAATTACAATAGACATGTTTTTACAGTGGTATGCAGCATATCAGTTACAGTGGAGAGAACAAACAAGAAAATATTAATTTAAAAATAAAGGTAATTAATAGATTTGTGTACAGCTGAAATTTGGAACATAGAATACATACATAGTACACAGGTACAGTACATAAATTGTACCTTAGCTAGTGTTTGTGAGTAAAGGTGAAAATTATGATTAGGTACTCTAGGTTTAGTATGTGTACCTTATCCGCTTTCACTAGCCTGGGGAGCAGTCACAGCACTGCCAACTTTGTTTGAGATGTTGCCTAATGAGGTTTTTAAAGGAGGTTTTAGACTATGTGTTTTGTATGCTAGTGGGGAGAGAGTTCAATTTTTTAGCCAGTGAACTACTATATACTAATTTACTGACCAGTGTTTTGTCTATGACCCTGTCAAATGCTGAAGTTAAATCTATATAAATTACATCACAACACAATTTTTAATTCATACTTATATTTCTACTGTTATAGAACATGTTACAGGTGGCACTGGTAATAGATCTGTTTTCAAAATATGCAAGTTGATGTATGGCTTCAAGTCACAACCTATCCAGTTCTGACAATAACTATTCCAATATTACAATCTCCATTATTTTTCCACAATATGAAAGTAGACTTAAGGGTCTATATGACTCTGGGTTTGTCCTACTCTCCTTTCCCTTGAAGACAGGTTTAATAAGCACATGTCTCCAATCTTGAGGAACCTCCCCATATTTACATGACCTAGTGAATAATAGATATAATGGTACCCTAAGTTCTTGCTGAAGTGTTCACAGGTCATTATTGCTAATTCCGTCTCCTCCCTGTCCTTTGTTT
This sequence comes from Protopterus annectens, assembly GCF_019279795.1. Classification (NCBI taxonomy): domain Eukaryota; kingdom Metazoa; phylum Chordata; order Ceratodontiformes; family Protopteridae; genus Protopterus; species Protopterus annectens. The sequence continues at coordinate 309,485,900 of NC_056751.1, read as the reverse complement.
GGGTCCAGTTTGTGCAGTTCTCTCTCAATATAATCTAATCTGACTCCAGTATCTGGGGTTACCTGGATGTCACTAGGAAGATTTATCACCCCTTTTGTGGAGCCAAACTGTTTTGCATAAGATTTTGTAAATATAATCTATTGTACCAGAGAATAAATTTTAGAATCTGCACACAGTTAATCAATTCTTGGGTCTTTACTCCTTTCATATCTTATGTATCTATAAAAAGGTTTCCTATTATGTTCAATATCATTATATAAATTTTCTTCAAATTTTTCTTGATCTTGTCTCACATTGTTTAATCTGTTTGTCCAGCTTTATTTCAGTTTCAAAGTTGTAGTTCGAACGTTCTTCCATTTCTTACATTTTTTTCTCTCACCTTAATCAGATATCTTGTTCTTACAGAAATATACCCCCTGATGTTGTTTGCCTAGATCTGATGTTAAAAATTTTTTTGATTTTTTTGCACTCAATTTCTTTTTCAAAACCTTCCACATTTCATCTGCAGGGTTACCACTGCAGTTAGTTTTACATAGCAACTGTTTTGTTTCCATATAATCTGTAATTACCCTTCTGTGCATTAGTTTAGATTTCAGTTTGGCAGAATTGTCTAGCAACAAATTAACCTTTAAAACCTCATGATCACTGCATAGTGATAAAACTTGAGTTGAACAGTAATTTCTTTAGGAACACAAACAACGTCTAGTATGTTCTGTCCTCTGGTAGGTTTATTTACAATCTGAAGCAACTGTTGTTCATTAACATACATTGTGAATAATTTCCTTACTAAAAAGTTGTTGATTCAATATTATTCCAGTCTGTTTCTGGTAAATTTAAGTCCTTGGCTAATATTATTCATCCCTCCTGTGTTTCATGCAAGAAATGTATGAATTTTGTACGTCATTTGCACTCGTCTTTGGTGGTCTATACACTCCAACTGTTGTATGTTCTAGGGTTGTCTTTATTATCAAAGTTACACAGACTTAAGTATTGGTGTTATCAGTGAAGATGTAATAATCACAGGTCTCAATTAGTTAATCCCTATCATAACACCTCCACCTCATCTTTTTGTCTGTTAAAACAAAAACATTTATACCCTGACAAAACTGGTTTCCAGACATTGTTCTTTAAAAAGAAGTTATGTACCTACCATAACGTTCCATGTTAGATGTCTTCATCTCGCTTTCTTTCCTGCTGGTTGGGATCGGAGCCGATCCTCTGCCATCTTCTACAGCTCGAGAGCTGTTTACTGGCTCGAGGCTACCCCTTAGTCCATGATGCCTAGCGCTAGCTACCCAGATCTCATCTGAAATAGCTAACCCCAGCCATAGCTATATAATGAACCCCTCCAAGCAAAAGGTTGAGCATACCTGTCATACTCTCTAAGTCAGTAGAGGAAACAAACCAGAAAACACTCAGCCAGTGAAAGCTGAACTCCTCTAGGTCCAATAGCACAGGGGGATGGAGGGGGGAAGCAAGAAAGAAGGTGAGATGAAGAAAACTAACATGGAACGTTATGGTAGGTACATAACTTCTTTATTTTAAGTTGTCTATCTCGCCTTCATTTCTTGCTGGTTGGGACAGCGTCCCTAGCACCTACAATCCTGGGCGGCTCATTGGAACAGATTTTTCAGAATAGTGGAACCAAAGTTAGCTCTACTTCTAGGGACCATATCTAACTTGTAATGAGAAATAAAGGTTTGAGGGTTTGCCCATGTAGCAGCTGCGCAGATAGAGTCCATGGGTAACTTAGACTGGAAGGCTACAGAGGTGGCCAAGGCCCTAGTAGAATGACCTTTCCGTTTGATAGACAACTCTTTGTTTCTCAGTTGATAGATGAAGGTAATAATGTGAGACCACCACCTGGATAAGGTCACTTTGGAAACTGGGAGACCTTGCTTGCCCCGAGCATAGGAAAGGAAAAGTTGGTCCGACTTCCTTATATCCTTCATTCTATGCAGGTAAAAACGCAATTGTCTATGAACATCCAATTGGTGTAATTTGTATTCTGCCTTGTTGGTGTGGTTAGGGAAAAACACAGGGAGGTCTATAGATTGGTTCAGATTATTTTCTGAGCACACTTTCAGAAGGAAAGAGGGATTAGTCCTCAAAGCAACCCAGTCCTTATGAAAAACTAAGTACGGAGGACGAACACTTAGTGCCTGAAGCTCAGAGACGTGTCTGGCTGAAGTAATAGCTACCAGAAAGAGAGTTTTCCAAGATAGAAACTTAATAGATCAGGATGCTGCCGGTTCAAAAGGGGGCATAATTAAGGAGGTTAGTACCAAATTAAGGTCCCAAGGAGGAGGGGGATCTCTCACTGGGGGCCTAAGGACAGCAGTCCCTCTGAGAAAAGCTTTACACAGCTTATGAGACAATGGTTACATTAGACAACCTAACATGAAAGTTAGAGATGGCCGCCAATTGAACCCTGACTGTAGCAGAAGCGGACTCAGAATGAAAAAGTTCTGCTAGGAACTCCAAGATTTCGTGTACTGGGGCTGAAAAGGCATCTATGTTCCTAGCCTCTGCCCAAGAAAAATGTTTCCATTTGCTAGCATAAGTCTTTCTAGTGGAGGACTTGTGAGAGGAGACAATCTCACGAACGACCAGGGAAATGCTGGGAAGATGGCTGAGGTTGGAAGTGGAGCAACCAAGCTGTGAGCTAGGGTGTTTGGAGGGATTGATGCAGCCCGCCTGACTGATGAATCAGCAGGTCTGGAATAGGATCCAGAGTCCAGGACTGCTCGAGAAGGTAACGGTGCAGGAACGAGAACCATATCTGACGAGACCAGTAGGGGGCAATGAGGATAATTTTGCAACCCAACGAAATAGCTTTCTGTATGATTTTCAGTATAAGAGGAAACGGAGGGAAGGCATAAAGAAGTCCCTGAGGCCAATTGTGGACTAGAGCGTCTCTGGAAGAGTGATCGGGAAGCGGAAGAAGGGAGAAGTAGTTGATGCATTTGTTGTTGAAAGGGGTGGCAAAAAGATCGCAAGGCTGCCCCCACTTGCGTAAGATCAGATCCGCAACTACCCGATTCAGAGATCACTCGTGAGGCATGAGAATAGCTCTGCTGAGCCTGTCCGCCATGACGTTGGACCTCCCAGGGATGTGCGTCGCAATCAGAAATCGTTGGGAGATCGCCCACTGCCAGAGTCTGAGTGCTTCTCGACATAGGGGGTAGGACCTGGTTCCACCCTGTTTGTTGATGTACCACACCACTGACATGTTGTCCGTTTGAACTGCAATGGTCCCAGAAGGGAGAGTGTCCTGAAGAGCTTGCAAGGCTAGGAGCACGGCTCTCATTTCTAAGACGTTTATGTGCAGATGGTACTTCGTGAGGCTGCCAAGTGCCTTGGACTGTCCTGTCCTGATAAAGCCCCCCCCACCCTATCAGGGAGGAATCTGTGGTCACTGTGGCAACCTGAGGGGGCTGAATGAATGGTCTGCCCTGAGACACTAGTGGGGAGACCATCCACCAGGAAAGGTGCCTTTTGCATGTTTCTGTAATCAAGATCATGTGAGACATGGGCAGCTGTTGAAAAGACCACTGTGTGAAGAGAAGCCACTGAAGAATTCTCATGTGAAAACGGGCCACAGGGATTAGAAGAACTGCCGCTGCCATGGAACCCAGAGTTTGAAGGACCAATCTGACTTGGACCCTTTTGCACTGCATTAGAATTTGTACTTGCTGTCGAATTGTGGACACCCTGTCTGGCGGTAGCCTTGCGGACATACTCCTTGTGTCCAAGTCTGCTCCTATATAGGTAATAGATTGACAGAGCAACAAGGGAGATTTTTCAAAGTTTACTGTAATGCCTAGCTGGGAGCAAATTGTGACTGTGTAGTCCCTGGCTTGTAGAAGTTGATGCCTGGTAGTAGCAGTAAGAAGCCAGTCGTCTAGATATGGAAACACCTGGAATCCTCGACGTCTCAGGTGAGCCGTGACCACTGCCATACATTTGAACACCCTGGGGGCTGGGGTGAGACCAAAGGGCAGAGCTCTGAACTGGTAATGACTGGCTCCCAGCAGGAAGTGAAGGAATCTCCTGGAGTGCCTGTCCATCTTGATGTGATAGTACGCATCCTGCAGATCTATGGAGCACATCCAATTGTCCTGACCCAGAAAGGGTAGAATGGACTGTAACGTGACCATCCAAAACTTTGTTCTTTGAACAGACTTGTTTAGTCTGATGAGATCCAGAATCGGTCTCCAGTCCCCTGTCTTTTTTGGTACCAAAAAGAACCTTGAGTAAGTTCCGGATCCGTGTTGGTCTGCTGGGACTTCCTGGATGACTCTTTCTAGCAGTTTTGAAACTTCTATGACTGCTTGGTCCCTCAAATTGGGTGGAACATCTGGAAGGGATTTGCTTGACAGTAAGGGGGGTTGAAAGAAGGGAATTCTGTAACCTCTGGATATGATTGAGTATACCCATTTGTCTTGCGTTAAATTCTGCCAGGCTTCTGGGTACAGTGATGGTCTTCCCCCGACTGCCTCCAGAGGCGGGCAGCCGGGCAACCCTTCAGGGATGCTGGAAGGGCTTCTCAGAGAAGGATTCTCTGCTACCCTGGTTCTGCGGACCCCCTCTGCCACGAGGGCGGCGTCTGTTGTTGTTTCCTCCCCTGCCCCTGGAGGAAAAATCGCTACGTGTGTCAGGCGAGGCTCCCTGGGATTTTTGAAACCACATTTTACCACTCTTCTGACCCTTGGGGTATGGTCTGGAAGGAGTGGAAAAATGGACTCTCACGGCAGAGAAAGTCTTGCCTTCTTGTTCACACCTAGTCAGAGTGTCTTTCACCTGTGGTCCAAAGAGAAAGGAACCATCAAAGTGAGTGTTGGTGAATGACGCTCTAAAGGGTTCCGCAAAATTACACAACCGCATCCATGCGTGTCTCCTAAGGACCATGCCTGTACCTGCGGCTCTACTCACACCATCAGCTGCATAGGAAATGAGCCTCATGAAGGAGTTGACTACAGAATTAAGGGTCACCAGCTGAGAAGCCACTTTAGCTTAAGCCCCTTCAGCTGATGGATCCTGAAGGGTATCTCCGAGCTCTTTAAGGAGATCCCTCTGAAGCTGGGTAAAATGGCATAAGTAATTCAGTGACCTCATAGAAAAGGTCGCTGAAGCAAACACTTGCTTCCCGTATCTATCCATAGTCCTGGACTCCTTGTTAGGAGGATGGACAGACGAAGAAGTTTCCGCTAACTCTTTCTTAGTGGCTGCTGCTACCACCATAGCATCCACAGGAACACCTTTGGTAAGGGACTGCTTATCAAGGGGTGCAGTGATAAACTTGCCGGGTCTCCTCGGGGTTGGCTCCACTGTATCTGGGGCTGACCAAGCCTTTCGAGCCACCAGTGACATGAGTGGATCGAAAGGTGGAGAAACCCAGGAGGTGGAAGGTCGGGAATCAAATGCATCCAGGAATACAGACTCATCCTCGGTAGGGGCTAGGGGAGTCCAGTTCCCCCTCTGCTTAAGCATTTCTAGGATGTCCGAGAAGGAAACATCTTCAGAGGGGGATCTCTGGGAACCTTCCGATTCATCTAAGTCTGTATCCGAAGTGACAGACTCAGGGGAGTCCATGTGCTTCCTCTTGCACTTCTTCCGAGGGGGCTCCTCTGAATGATCAGGGGAGGCCTCGGAAGAAGAGGAAGCACCCAATGGGGTGCCCTGGAGCACCGGTTCCCCTTGCTTGGGGTCTGGAGGAGGAGCAGAGGTTGACGCAGGCACTACAGGGGACGAAGCCAGTGGGGTCGAATGTGGAGCTGACTTAGTGGCCAGAACACTCCTCATGACATCGAAGGCGTCCCTGCCACGATGCAGTGAAGGCTCCGGTCCCGAGGAAATCGGAATCCTTCTCCGCACCGAGGGAGATGGCTCTGAGGCCGATGTAGGAGGAGAGCTCACCTGCGCCGAAGCTCCGAGAAGGAGAACGGGGTCGGACAAGGTTCCGATGCCACTCGCCCCCTCGGAGCCGACGAGGGAGCCTCGGTGCCCAGATCCCTCGAAGGGATGGCACCATCGAAGAAATCAGAGCCAATGACGGAACAGAAGGAGAAATAGTTATCGGAGCCGACGGTTGCACGACTCAAACCCCAATGAACTCTGGCTCCGAGCTCAATGGAATCGGAGGAGGAATATCGATAGAAGTGGATGGAGAAGACACCAGTTGAGAGGGCTGGACAACATCTTGGCAAGTGCCTGCAACTTCAGCATCCTACTGACCACTCTCTCCATGTCATCATCAGAGAGCCTACAGGACTGAGGGGAGTGGGAAGATCTGTGACTGCGCTCACTCTGCAGCAGGGGAGACAGAGGAGCCGAATGTATGGATTCCAGAGAAGGGGACCTCAGCCTCTTGTGGCTCCGCGACGGCTCCGAAGATACTAATGGAGCCGACGGGGAGATAGTCTCCTCTGTTATGACCTGAACCAAAGTAGCAGGTAAAGTTTGAACCAATGACAGCTCCGAGCTTGGAGCCGACGATTTGGTCGGTTTTGAGGATTTCACCGGCTGAGCCTTGGCCGGTGAATCCTGGGGCTTGAGAAGACCCCTCGATATAAGCTTATTCCCTCCTGCAGAACTCTTGGGCTGACTGCATGGCATATAGAACAAGAGTCCTGCAGGTGCACTGCACCTAAGCAATAGACGCAAGAAGTGTGCCCATCTGTCAGAGACATTTTCTGACAGCATGAGTCACACTTCTTGAATCCAGGCACCTTGGATTCTTTAGACATATCCAATAAAATACCTATAAGATACTACACTGATTTTTGGCCGAAAGGCCGAACAGTGATAAAATAAAACAACACTAACAACAAAAGGCAGAAACACACAGTATACTACAGCTAAAGATTTTTTTTTTTTTAAACTAGGAAGCCTCCAACTTAAAAGGCTACCTAACAATAAGAATGAAGGAAGGGCTTAAACTAAACTCTAACCCATAAGAAGGGATAGGGGTGGGGGGAAGGGGAGAACTCTAATTTAAACGAGTTCTAAGGGAAAGGACTACCAATACACTAAACTAACACAAGTTACAGACTACAATTTAAACAATAAACTCCCAGAAAAAGCACTAATCTAACAAAAAATAGTTCAACAAGAAACTTATACGAGCCTGAGCCAGTAAGAACACCACCTTGCAGCTGAAGCGGCAAATGAGATCTGGGTAGCTAGTGCTAGGCATCATGGGTATGGGGTAGCCTCGAGCCAGTAAACAGCTCTCGAGCTATAGAAGATGACAGAGTTGGAGCAGAGGATTGGCTCTGATCCCAACCAGCAAGAAACGAAGGCGAGATTGACAATTTAACATCAATGTTTCACAAATAACATCAGTCTTACGGTAATGTAGCAAATTTTCCCATAAAAAACTATTAATGCTCCTAGCATTAACAAGCATCACAGAAGCATCAAATAATGCTATCTGTGAACTGTTCAATTTTCTTTCTGGCAAAAATCCTGTCTAGTGTTTGTAAAATATTGCAAAATATCTGCTGGAAAAATTCTCTTCCCTGATCTTGACAAATGCATGCCATCCTGTCTGGACACGTGTGCCCAAAACTAGGCTTGGATGCTCTGCACATTTCCATTTGTTAAAACAAGACATTGTTTCCATGTAGATATTTACACAAAAAATCTTTTCATTCACTGACCTGACTATCCTTTCTATAGGTGATTTATGAAAAAGATGTCCTAACACCAGTACAAGGTATACAATCTAAGAGGGCGGTCAGTTCCCTAACAGAAAGAATCCTTATGGATGACATCATTTGCACCAACATGAATAAAAACGGATCCGTACTTTCTTACATTAAAGCGCTTCAAGGCTCGTCTCACATCTTCTATTTTTTCTCCTGGCAAGCATAACCCTATTCGATGTTCATTATCTTCTCTGCAAATATAAGTAAGTATAATTACCAGTAATAACTACCTCCAATTACAAAAATATCTTTTGCTGGCCAGCTCTGAAGAATCTTCAGCTTCTAATACAGTAATACCTGTTCCATCAATTGTTATGAAGGATAGATCTTGATCACCATTAGTTTTATTAATCCCATTACTGCGTATTAAATTCTCATCCAGCTGGTATAGTAAACCCACATCTTGATCCATGTAGTCAACATCTTTCTCTTCTTTTTTCCCACAGTAATGTTCTTCAATTTTTCCATGTTCAACTTTGAATTCTTCCTTTTCACCTGCCCCTTGCTTCTTTTCTACCTTCTCGGTTGGAAAAATGATGCCTTTTTCTGTAGACTGGTGATTTTCTGATAAAAAAATATCATTCCCTGTAACCTGTGTTACATAAAGCAGTGTCCTTTTAATTATGTATTCTCTTTCCTTTACAGTCATTAATTAGCTTCTTTTTCTTCCTTGTTATTTGTTGTTAACTTCCTTTCTTTTTTTTGTTTCCTTCTAAACAAATTGGATCCTCAGATTGCTGAACACTTGCACCCAGAACTCCAAAGTTGTCAAGGGCATTGTCTTGTTTAAAGGGGATGAATGATATTTGCGGACAACAGATGTGTCATTTCCTAAATGTGTTATATTTGTTATATGCTTACCATTATTTTATCAGTCCAGTTATTAATATATGAAACTATAGTTCTCCAAGTCATGCCGGTTGCACAAGTGCAAATATCATCAGGTCTAGATTTACTTCTAATAATGGCAAGGAAATCACCCAACTTTTGACACAAACATGAGTAACAACTGGTTATATTAGAAGTATAATAAACTGACAAAAACAAAGCAGCAAAGATAAATACACAGACATTTATAGCAGTTTCTGACTGCAAAAACAGTAAGGTTTTCAACCATTAAAACATAGCAAATGCTTGAATAATGTAAGCATTCAGTAAAGACTGTTAGGTTTTGAGCAGAGGAAACAAGGTGCAGGTGCAATTCCAGACAGACGCTAGGTAGTCTCTTAGAGAGGTCTTGAAAGTGGCCAGATTTTGGGTAGTCCTGTTAGTGGTAGGGCATTCCATGTTTTGGCAAATGAACAAGAAAATATAAGTGGACAAGCTGGCAGGTTTAGTTTTTGTACTACTAAAAGGTGCTGATTCTCAAATCCGAGTTGTCTACTTGGAGGGTAGAAGCAAAGTCTGGCTAACAGCAGGGCAATCCAATGGCTTAAATATTATTTTATGCATAGTAGTTAGTTGCAGGTAGAAGGGGTAGTGAGGTAGTTCAAGCCAGTTCAGAAAGTGAAGAGCAATACAGTGATGAGGTTAGTATTTTGCATTAGTAGTGAATTTGGCAATTTTATGATAGCAAGTCTCAAGTTTATCCTTTACGGTGGATTGAGGATTAATAAGTGAAGCACCATATAAGAGAGAGGGTGATAAGGGGAAACTAAGACTTGTTTTGTGGAGGTGTTCAGTAAGTACTTAAGTCTACAGAGAATTCCTAGCTACTGGTGAGTTTTCCTGATACTATGGTGAATGTGTAGGTTAAATATATGTTCATCAATTACCCCTAATATTTTTGTGTAGGAAACAACACTGACTGTAGTACTACTTCGAGAGAGAATGGTAAATTGGGCTTTATTTAATGGGGGGGGGGGTATTCCTAAGAGTGAACAGAATGAGCTTGGTTTTACTTGGGTTAAGGGATAAGTGATGGTCTCTGTGGTGGTTAAGGGCAACTGAGTTATTTGTTGTAGATCAAAAATGGAACTGTGGAACATAAAATAGTTGAGTCTTCTGCATAATGAATGAGTAATGCCTGGCCTAGTGAGAAATGAAAATTATTAATGAAAATGTTGAATAAGAGGGGCCCTAAAATGGAGCCTTGGGGAACTCCAGTACAGGTGTCAAGATACGGAGAAAGAGAATGTTGCCATTTACCAGCCTGTTGCCTGCCTAAGAACCAGTTAAGAAAGGATGGGGAAATACCAATTTTTGAGCATTGGGTTAGAAGGCAAGGGTGGGAGACTATGTCAAATGCTTTTGAGAGGTCTAGGAATAGAAAGGAGACAACCAATGTCTCTGGCTCTGTTAATTGTTTCCATAAAAGATGAGGGCAGTTGTAGTGTTGTGACCTGACATTAACCTGTGTTGTGTAGGAGATATGAATTGGCTGTGAATGAGAAAGTTTTGAATTCGAATGTGTATACATTTTTCCAAGATCTTTGAGATAGGTTTGAGAATGGCTACTGGTCTGAAGTTAGAGATATCAGTATTATTGCTAACTTTATGAAGGGGAAGAATAAACGCCTTTTTCCAGACTTTGGGAACATAAGATTATTGAATGCATCTATTTAGAAGTAGGCCAATAGGGTGGGCAACATCTTCGGCTGCTAATTTTAGGAACTGTGTGGGTAGGTTGTCAGCGGCACTACAGCAAGGTTTGAGCTTGAGAAGTAATCTTTTTATTGTGGCAGTAGGGACAGGTTTAAAAGTGAACATAGGTATAGAATGGGTGGGGGTGCTGTGAGGGGAGTGGAAGGGTGTGATAGTAGGGAAGAAAGAAGATAATTGTGAAGTTGTAGGGTTTGGTCTGCTATGGGCTTGGGGAAAAGTAGCATTAATATGTGCTACAGTGACGATAAAATGAGAATTGAAAAAAGTAGCAATTTCTTGATATGTTTTGTCAGAATATGGACATGGGATGCTTTTTGTACCTGGACTTGGCAGTGATCTAATGAAGTTCCAATTTGTTTTTGGGTTTAACTTGGGGTCAGTCTGAAATTTGAAGCAATGATTTTTTTTTGTCTTTGATAACTAGTTGTTTGTCCTGGTTCCATAGTTGTTTAAATTTCAGCAAGTCTGACAGGTTTTTATTTGCTAGCCACAATTTCGATATTTTGTCTCTGGCTTTCATACGTTCTTTAGTGGTCTTGGTCAACCACGGAAATGGTTTGTTTTGATTCGCTTAAGACAAAGAGGCGCTGGGCTATTTATAGTATGTAGAAATATTGAGCTGAAGTAATTGACTATTTCGTTTAGGGGGAGCGTTTTAGCAAGTACCAGTTAATCTTATTAAGCGTATTTATGAAGGCCAGTGGATTGAATTTTATGTTCCTTGTTTATACTGATGTGGCTTCTGAAAGGAAGGGAGTAGTTCAGGGGACAAAGGTGGGCAGATCTTCACTGAGAGTGTTAGGGAGGGTACTGGCAAAATATATTTTATTGGGGTAGGAGACAAGAATCTAATCTAAAAGTGGAGCCATAGTTGTTGATCCAATTAAGTCTAGTTGGAGAAGTGATAACCTGGCTGAAATAGATTGATGTTTCAAGATGTACTGTTGGAGCAAAGGTCTGTCCAGTTGATATTTACATCACCCAGGATAATGTTTTCATTTTTAATACTGTTAGAAATCCAAGCTAGTATCTCTTCTAGTAATGGTATGTTGTTGCCAGAGGGTACACACAGAGCTATTATACATAATGTTTTTTAATCATTCATGTTTAGGAAAGAAATAAGAATTTCAGCACTGGCAAACTGTGGAGTAGAATTTGTATAAGGGACTATGTTGTAGGGGTTATGAAAAAGTAGTGCAATACCACATCCATTTTTGCAGGGTCTATCTATTCCGAAGGGGGAAGTTGGAGGGAGTCCTTAATGTAAGGTATTAGCCAGGTTTCTGAAGCAACAATATTGTCAGGTTGATAATGCGTAATCCATGTGTGAAAGTCATGGATTTTATTAAGAATGCTTTGCAGGTTTAGAGTGATTATACACAAGGATTTCTGAGAACTGCTGGTATGTAGTTGTTTAGGTGTAAAGTTGGATACGGGCCCAGGACTGGGGTGGATGCCCCCACAGAACAGGAAGATAGTTAACCTGAAGGAGTGATGCAGTAGCAGTTGTCGGCTGGGTTTGGTAAATTATGTTTTAGGTTGTTAGTAGAAGGGTAAGGAATAGAGTAATGCCTACTTTTTTTCCATTGGAATATTTTTGATTTGTATAGGAGGACAGGGTTTTATTTGGTAGAGGCTTGATGGTAAGTCAGAGTAACTGACAGAGAGGTTAGATAGGAGAGATGTGCTTGAAGTGTGTTTTAAGGGCAAATAAGTGGTGTCAAGAGTAGTGAGGTATAATAGGCAAGGGAGAAGTAAAAAAAAAAATTGAGAAAGGTAGTATACAAGTGCAAAATGGACTCATGGTGTACCGATCTTTAGAAGGGGATGCTTGTAATACAGTAGTAGTATAAGGTAATAAAGTTTAAAAACATGTGGAGGAAGTCATGACAGGCTGTAGAGAGATATAGTATTAAGCTAAAAGGGGAGAGATGGGGTACGCTAAAGAATAAGAGTAAGAGAGACTAATAAGGTTCGAAGATTAGACTGAGTATGAAGAAATTAAAGAGGTAAGCTAGGAAGTATAATGTGAGAGATGGAATTTTGAGGAAATAATTAGCATAATTAAGTAAAGATAAGTAAACTGTATTAGTAATAGTGTACTG